>NC_086324.1:103425881-103715881 GCF_036172605.1 Pelobates fuscus | reverse complement strand
ATTCTGGTGGTGGACACAGCATGCGTTGATTGGCGTGCTGTCGGGCTGACCCCGGGTGCCGATGCATGCTGTCTGACTTTGCCACTAGCTCCTTGCGACCACCCCCCCTTGCTTCCAACTCGTCTCCTCCTCCTCTCTGTCTCCCCCTCTGAACTTTCGCCCTGTTCTTCTTCTTGCCGAGCGGGCACCCACGTGACATCCATGGACACATCGTCATCAACCGCTTCGCTTGTATCTGACAACTCAGAAAAGGAAGCAGCAGCGGGTACAACATCATCATCATCACACCGTACCTCCATGTGTTTAATGCTGCCGGGCTGAGACATATCCCTGTTATCTACATCCTCTAGCAATAATGGTTGCGCATCACTAATTTCTTCAAACGGGTGTGTGAATAACTCCTCTGACATACCAAGTAAAGCGGCTGTGGTGCTAGTTTTGGTGGTGGCGGCAGGCGGGTGAGTGCTATCTTGAGAGGTGCCTGAAGCTAAGCTGGAGGAGGATGGTGCGTCGAGGTTCCGAGCGGAGGCTGTACAGGATTGGGTGTCCTGTGTTAGCCAGTCAACTATGTCCTCAGAACTTTTCAAGTTCAGGGTACGTGGCTTCTGAAAACTGGGCATTATTCTAGGGCAAAAGGGAATCACAGCACCACGACCACGACGGCCCCTGCGGGGTGGCCTGCCTCTGCCTGTCATTTTTTGGGGGATTAGTGGTACTATGCGTGCAAGCTACTGTGAGACCAGATATGATTGACAATGTGAACTGTAACAGTTCTGCAGAGCACACACTGTAGGCCTGAGACACCCGCTTGAAGACAAGTAACTGCTATTCAATCTATAACAGTGAAAAATAAATTTTGGTTGTAAAAGCACGCTATAGAGACACCAGATATGAGTGGCAACTGTCAAAGTACGCTGGCAGGGTTGTGCAGGGCACACGCTGAAGGAAGGCCTGACAGAGCCGCTTGAAGGACACTGACTGTCTGCTATTAGCTTACACTGGAAACCTTTTTTCTTTGTAAAATCACGCTAAAGAGACACCAGATATGATTGGCAACTGTCAAAGCACGCTGGCACAGGTCTGCAGAGCACATGCTGAAGTAGGCCTGACACCCAGACGCTTGCAGACAACTAACTGATCTTCTATTACAGTGAAAAAAAATGATTTCTTTAAAATCTAAAGCTTAAGCTATTGTTAAAACAGATATGAGTGGTGGCACTGACTGTGCAAATGGGCAAGGCATCCAACCTGACACAGAAGCTGGCAGGCAGGCAACTGCTCTTCTATTACAGTGAAAACAAATTATTTCTTTTAAATCTAAAGCTTAACCAATTGTTAAAACAGATATGAGTGGTGGCACTGGGCAAGTGGGCACAGTATCCAATGTGAACCTCACACAGAAGCTGGCAGGCAGGCACCTGCAATTACATTACACAGGAAAAAAAAAAAAGCAGCCTGATGTTATAGCCCTAAAAAGGGCTTTTTGGGGTGCTGTCCTTACAGCAGAGATCAGATGAGTCCTTCAGGATTGTAGTGGACACTGAATACCCTAGCCTAGCTATCAATTTCCCTATCTAATCAGCAGCAGCTAAACTTTCCCTCCTCTCACTAAGCATGCATCTTCCGAATGAATCGAAAATGGATGCTGGGAGGGAGGTTGGAGGGTGTGGAAGGGAGGGAGTGCTGCTGATTGGCTGGAATGTGTCTGCTGACCGAGAGGCACAGGGTCAAAGTTTGCCCAATGATGACGAATAGGGGGCGGATCGAACTGCGCATGTGTCCGCCCACCGCGGCGAACGCGAACACGCTAAGTTCGCCGGGAACTGTTTGCCGGCGGACAGTTCGGTACATCACTACTCCTGACCGTTGTGCACGTCTGGTCTGCAACTACAGGAAATGCTTGGTTGAAGTTATTGCTGCTAAAGGAGGTTCAACCAGTTATTAAATCCAAGGGTTCACATACTTTTTCCACCTGCACTGTGAATGTTTACATGGTGTGTTCAATAAAAACATGGCAACATTTCATTCTTTGTGTGTTATTAGTTTAAGCAGACTGTGATTGTCTATTGTTGTGACTTAGATGATGATCAGATCACATTTTATGACCAATTTGTGCAGAAATCCATATCATTCCAAAGGGCTCACATACTTTTTCTTGCAACTGTATATGTTAGGACCTGCAGCCTTTACACCGCTAGCCATTGACAGTGTTTTTCAGTTTTTCATTGCATTGTCTCTGCAACCTCTTACAGCAACCAGCATTTATACGCTTGTAGTTTACACTGTCAAATATGGAGGATCGGCTCAAACTTGCCACAACTATATGCTAAGACCTATAGTTTCTATACCGCTACCCTAGCTCCCGGCAGAGGAATTTTTTGTGACCCTTGGACTTATCTAGCAATCATATGCTTGCACTACATGCCACCCAAACTTTGCTTGACAATTCAGACAGTTCTCCTGTACTCTATATATTATCACCCTGGCTACCATTAGCTAATGTTTTCCCGATAGCACAGACGCGTGCTGTTGCTTATTACTCCAGTATTCTTTAGGACACTAGAGTCAACCTCACAGGTTACTATACTGCTCCAATATATTTATTGATACACTCATCTAATTTTATTATATTGAGACTTATTGATTAGTGATGTCCCAAACTGTTCGCTGGCGAACATCGCTTGTTCGCGTTCTCCACGGATGGCGAACACATGCGCTGTTTGGTCCGCCCCCTATTCATCATCATTGAGTAAACTTTTACCCTGGCCTGTACTCCACAGTCAGCAGACACATTCCAGCCATTCAGCAGCAGACCCTCCCTCCCAGACCCTCCCACCTCCTGGACAGCATCCATTTTACATTCATTGTGAAGCTGCATTCTTAGTGAGAGTAGGGACAGTGTAGCTGCTGCTGATTTGATAGGGAAATTGATAGCTAGGCTAGGCAAGGCTATTCAGTGTCCACTACAGTCCTGACGGACTCATCTGATCTCTGCTGTAAGGACAGCACCCCAAAAAGCCCTTTTTAGGGCTAGAACATCAGTCTGCTTTTTTCTTTTTCTGTGTAATGTAATTGCAGGTGCCTGCCTGCCAGTCTGTGTGTCAGGCTCACAGCATATACTGTGCCCACTTGCCAAGTGCCACCACTCACTCACTGGTGTCACAATAGCTTGCATTTAAAAAAAAAAACTTTTTTGACTGTAATATAATAGCAGTCAGTTTCCTTCACTAGTGTGCGTTTCAGGGCCTGCCTTGTGCCACCACTCACTCACTGGTGTCACAATAGCTTGCATTTAACAAAAAAAACTTTTTTGACTGTAATATAATAGCAGTCAGTTTCCTTCACTAGTGTGCGTTTCAGGGCCTGCCTTGTGCCACCACTCACTCACTGGTGTCACAATAGCTTGCATTTAACAAAAAAAACTTTTTTGACTGTAATATAATAGCAGTCAGTTTCCTTCACTAGTGTGCGTTTCAGGGTCTGCCAGGGCACAGTGTCACAGTGCCCCGCAGGGGCCGTCGTGGTCGTGGTTCTGTGATTCTCTTTGGCCCTAGAATAATGCCCAGTGTTCAGAGGCCACGTACCCTGAACTTGAAAAGTTCTGAGGACATAGTTGACTGGCTAACACAGGACACCCAATCTTCTACAGCTTCCGCTCGGAACCTCGACGCACCATCCTCCTCCAGCTTAGCTTCGGGCACCTCTCAAGTTACCACTCGCCCGCCTGCTGCCACCACCAACACTAGCACCACAGCCGCTTCACTTGGTATGTCAGAGGAGTTATTTACACATCAGTTGGAAGAAATGAGTGATGCGCAACCATTATTGCCAGAGGATGTAGATAACAGGGATATGTCACAGTCAGGCAGCATTACACACGTACGGTGTGATGATGATGTTGTACCCACTGCTGCTTCCTTTGCTGAGTTGTCAGATACAAGTGAAGTGGTTGATGATGACGATGCGTCCGTGGATGTCAAGTGGGTGCCCGCTAGAAGAGAAGAAGAACAGGGGGAAAGTTCAGATTGGGAGACAGAGAGGAGGAGGAGGAGACGAGTTGGAAGCAGGGGGAGGTCGTCGCAAGGAGCTAGTGGAACAGTCAGACAGCATGCATCGGCACCCGGGGTCAGCCATACAGCACGCCAATCAACGCATGCTGTTGCCACCACCAGAATGCCGTCATTGCAGAGCTCAGCAGTGTGGCATTTTTTTTTTGTGTTTCTGCCTCTGACAACAGCAATGCCATTTGCAACCTGTGCCAAAAGAAACTGAGTCGTGGGAAGTCCAACACCCACCTAGGTACAACTGCTTTGCGAAGGCACATGATCGCACATCACAAACGCCTACGGGATCAACACATGAGTACAAGCAGCACACAAACTCAAAGCCGCCATCCTCCTCCTGGTCCAGCATCTTCAGCCATGTTAATCACTGCTGTCCTCCTTGCCCCCTCTCAACCATCCACCCCTCCGTCTCTCGCCTTGAGCAGTTCCTGCTCATCTGCCCACAGTCAGGTGTCTGTCAAGGACATGTTTGAGCGTAAGAAGCCAATGTCACAAAGTCACCCCCTTGCCCGGCGTCTGACAGCTGGCTTGACTGAACTCTTAGCCTGCCAGCTTTTACCATACAAGCTGGTGGAGTCTGAGGCGTTCAAAAAATTTGTGGCTATTGGGATACCGCAGTGGAAGGTACCCGGCTGAAATTTCTTTGCACAAAAGGCAATCCCCAACCTGTACTCGATTGTGCAAAAGGAAGTAATGGCATGTCTGGCACACAGTGTTGGGGCAAGGGTCCACCAGATCACTGATACCTAGTCTGCAAAGCATGGTCAGGGCAGGTACATCACCTACACTGCGCATTGGGTAAACCTGCTGACGGCTGCCAAGCATGGAATGCGTGGCTCTGCAGAGGAGTTGGTGACACCGCCACGACTTGCAGACAGGCCTGCTGCCACCTCCTCTTCTCCTCCTACTCCTTCCTCTTCCATAACCTCCTCGGCTGAGTCCTCTTCTGCTGCTGCGTCTTGCTCCACATCAACGGCACCCCCCCAGCTCCCAAGGTACTGTTCCACATCCCGGATACGGCAGTGTCACACCGTCTTTGGATTGACTTGCCTGAAAGCAGAGAGTCACACCGGACCAGCACTCCTGTCCGCCCTGAACACACAGGTTGATCAGTGGCTAACTCCGCACCAACTGGAAATCGGCAAAGTGGTTTGTGACAACGGAAGAAATTTGTTGGCGGCATTGCATTTGGGCAAGTTGACACATGTGCCGTGCATGGCACATGTGTGTAATCTGATCGTACAACGCTTTGTGCATAAGTACCCAGGCTTACAGGACGTCCTTAAGCAGGCCAGGAAGGTGTGTGGCCATTTCAGGCATTCCTACACGACCATGGCACACTTTTCCGATATCCAGCGGAGAAACAACATGCCAGTGAGGTGCTTGATTTGCGACAGCCCGACATGTTAGAATTCAACATTCCTAATGTTCGACCGCCTGCTCCAACAAGAAAAAGCTGTTAGAGTATTTGTATGACCGGGGTGCTAGGACATCCTCTGCGGAGCTGGGACATTTTTTACCACGCTACTGGACGCTCATGCGCAATGCCTGTAGGCGCATGCGTCCTTTTGAGGAGGTGACAAACCTAGTCAGTCGCACCGAAGGCACCATCAGCGACATCATACCATTTGTTTTCTTCCTGGAGCATGCCCTGCGAAGAAAGCTGAATCAGGCCGTAGATGAGCCGTAGATGCACCCCACCTACCGACTCAACCTGACGCCTTCACAACGAGGAACACCTGGGGAGACTTAGAGATGAGGGGGTTGCCCCATGGGGGACCGGGGTACCGATCAGAGATAGGGACACGCTCACCTGGGGGTGGGGGGGGGGGGCAGGGAACAGGGGACAGGGAGCAACCGCCCGAACACTCTGAAAGGGGCTCATGTAATGTGGAATACACTGTTGATATATGTATAGGTTTATATGTTATTGCATTTGTTTTTGTGCACAGTTATGATGTACTACACCTGCCTACTCCCAAGGCAGACACCCACGGCCAGCCCATGGCCACATGATCCGAAAACACACCGACGAGGATCATACTACAAGCACGACTCTCACAAATAGAGCCGACCAGGGAACTCACAGGGACCCGACGAACAGGGACCAAGACACTACTCTCAGGTAATTGCCGACCACACAGTCACGGGGAGGGCTGGACCCACCTGGACTCACCTCACCTCCTCCTACACCCTTGTAGGGCACAGCGACCCTCAAAAGGTGAGTGGAACCCACGGACCGCAGGAGGCCGCGGGCCTCCCACTCCCCGTCGCTGACTCCTCCTTGTCGCCCACTGGGGACAAGTTCACACACACACACACTTCTCATTACCATCGTTTTCCTTACCCACCAACCCTACATAGACAGACCCACCCAACGCACTATCCCCCAATCTCCTTGACCAGACCGGGACGCATAGGCCCACCGACGTATCCACCACCCCACTACGACGCAAATGGCTCTCACACCGGACGACCTCACCGTCCTTACTATTAACGCCAGAGGCCTCAACAAACCAGAGAGACGCTCTGGGGCGCTGAGAGACTTCCACGCTAACAGAGCATCCACCGTACTGAGACAATAGACACCGACGCCACTAACCAACTGGACGAACCCATCTCAATGGACGAACTAGCCCTGGCCATCAAAATGACAAAGAAAGGCAAAAGCCCGGGCCCAGAGGGGCTGCCACTGAAATACTACACAACGTTTGCTGAACACCTCTACACCCCCCTGCTAGACGCGCTAAACGCACTACGAGAGGGACATCGCCTACCTAAACAATCACGGACTGCCCACATCACGCTCATTCCAAAGGGGGACAAAGACAGGGAACACTGCGGTAACTTTAGATCGATCTCACTAATCAATAGTGATGTTAAATTACTGGCGAAAATTCTCGCCACACGCCTCCAAACACACATCCCACACTTGATACACCCAGACCAGGTGGGATTCGTAATGGGCCGGGAGGCGAGAGACAATACGGTTAGGGCGCTGACTCTTATTCACGGCCGGGGGGGCAACGACGGAGGCCTTCTCCTGCTGTCCACAGACGCGGAGAAGGCCTTCGACAGAGTTAACTGGCAATATATGTTCCATACACTGACACACATTGTACTGGGACCTCACTTCAGGAGCTGGATTGAGGCACTATACGACGGACCCACGGCGCATGTCGTTGTCAACGGGGCCGTGACACAAGAACTGACGATACAAAACGGCACAAGGCAGGGATGCCCCCTATCCCCCCCCCTATTATTTGTGCTGGCACTCGAGCCCTTTCTGGCCCACCAACCCGGAGATCACGTTGCCGAACATCTTGAGAGCGTTCAGGGAATACGGGGCAATCTCCAACCTTAAAATCAACTTTTCAAAGTCCTATGTCCTAAATATTAGCGTGCCCGAGGCCAGGGCCGTCCCACTGAGACAGAGCCACATGTTCCAATGGGCGGACCGCAAGATCCAATACCTTGGCACATGGCTGACCAAGAAGGCCAAAGACCTCTACAAAGAAAACTTTGTCCCGCTATTAGACAGATTCAGACGAGACCTATCAGATTGGGCGTACCCTCATATCTCCTGGTTAGGCAGGATCCAAGTAATAAAAATGAATTTTCTCCCGCGCCTACTTTACCTTATGCAGGCCCTCCCAACCATTATTCCCAGGCACTTCTTTTCCACCCTGAGACAAGCAATGGGTAAATATGTCTGGAACCAACGCAGGCCAAGAGTCAGGATGTCCACGCTGACGTTACCTAAGGACAGGGGAGGCCTGGCTATGCCGGACCTCACCCTGTACTATGAATCCTGCCACCTCCAAAGAGTCATGGAGTGGTCAAAAGGGAAAGTACTCAAACTTTGGAAGGACGTGGAAGAAACGGAGGCTGGGAGGCCACTGTCCACCCTACCATGGCAAGTGGGTGGGGGGAGGGGAGGACGATGCTCGCCCTACACAGCAGCAACGCTGCAGGTGTGGAGGAGGGTAGCAATCAGATACAGACTGGCACCGTACCCATCCCCACTCCTCCCTTTGACCCACAACGACGGCTTCCCCCCAGGCTCAGACCCCAACACATTCAGAGACCTGCTACACCATGTCACCCCCAAACTACACCACCTACTCGATGGGACTGACTGCAAAACACTACCTGACATACTGGAGGGAGCCACCCCCACGCTACTACACCACCTCAAATACAGTCAACTACGAAGTTATGTACGTACACTTCCAGGAGGCACAGCCCTGACGAGAAACCCCACCACGTTTGAACGTCTATGCATGGACCCAGACCCCCAACCACACGGGATCTCCCTCCTCTACTCCACACTCCAGAGGGAAACCCCGGCAGAACTACCGAAGTTCATGGGGAAATGGGAATAGACACTAGGCAAAACATTCACTGAGGGAGACTGGGAGAAGATGTGCTATTTAACGCATCACTTCTCAGTCTTCAGCAAGACACAGGAAACGGCATTTAAACTCCTTACAAACTGGTACTGCACCCCGACCACACTCCATGCTATCAACCCAGAACACTCAGAACTCTGCTGGAGATGCAACACTGCACCAGGCACCACACTTCACCTCTGGTTGGACTGTGAGGCTATCCGACCCTTCTGGAAAGGCATACACGGTCTCCTCCAAACATTTTCTGACGCATCGCCACCCTTCCTACCCGAGGCCATGCTCCTACACCACACAAAGACCCCCAGATCGCGCGACAAGAAATCATTAACCATACGAATCCTAAACGTAGCCAAGCAGGTGCTCCCACAGTTCTGGAAGCAGACAGTTACGCCCCCACTGACGACATGGTTCTCCCAAATGGAGGACCTTAGGGCAGTGGAAGAACTCAATATGTGCGCCACTAACGCCTCCGACAAGTATCTAGAAATCTGGACACACTGGCTCCTGACGACCTCCAAAACGAACTTTGCACACAGGCTCAGATATGAGGCCCAAGTGACTGCAGACGGTGACACATCCCAACAGCGCCCGACCTCCAACCGACAGAGCCCCCACCCTAAATCCCCACACACTACACACACACCATTACAGATCGCATAAACCGACACCTAGACCTGGTGTATGACCACCCACGGTTATCACCAACACTCATAGCGACACATGCAGAACCACAACACCACGCAGAAGCGCTACCCGCAGAAGGGGGCCACACCTGAGGGCAGAACTGGCAAGTAGGGCACCAGTTGCGCACACACAACACCGCAACAAGTCCGACGCCACACAACAGTAAGTGGCGGAACTGGCACGGTCCAGGCACTGTGTGCCCACCACTCACAAAACACCGACAGACACACCAGGAGACCTGAGCCTAGACGTGACTCTCTACAAAGCTGACATCTGAGACCCCTCTAGATGCAACACCCAGACCTGCGGGCCACTGCGACGCTGGTCCACGAGTCACGATACACCACTACATC
The DNA here is from genome assembly GCF_036172605.1 of Pelobates fuscus. Classification (NCBI taxonomy): domain Eukaryota; kingdom Metazoa; phylum Chordata; class Amphibia; order Anura; family Pelobatidae; genus Pelobates; species Pelobates fuscus. The sequence goes on along the minus strand of NC_086324.1, from coordinate 103,706,368 downwards.
CTAAAATCATGCACCACACGACAGGCGACAGGTACGAGATCCGTGTGACCCGAGGTCTTAGACTGCTGCGTCGCACAGACACCTGCAAGTCTCACTAGCCTCTGAACTTATCCTAAAGGTAACCCTATCACGACACCACCTGACACCTACGGGCCCGCGAGCCAAGGTGACAAACACACAAACCCGCAATGGCGCATGAAAGGGCTCATAACATCTCACCACGAACACTAACCTTGAGTACAAGGGGACCTGCGTGTCCGCATAATCATTCACTACACCGTACGGAAAAACTACTTAATACTTATGGTTTATGGGACCTGCGAGTCCAACAAGTAACTGCTACTGTCGCTACACAGTGACCGGCGCGTCACCACTCTACGTTTGCATGTTCAACTGCTTCACTCTCTCAATTATCTAAACGTATTGGATTCTAACTGTTGGGACCTGTGCGTCCGCATTATATGTTAACACTAAAAACTGTAAAATACCTAATAAAAACATATTTACAAAAAAAAAATAAAAGGTTATTCCGCAAACCTATATGATAGAATGTCCAAAAGTAGATAAATGTCAGCGCTGTGCAATAGCCCCAAATCAGTGTTTGTGGGGAAGCTGGGTATTGAGGTAAATGTGTATGATTTCCACCTCCACAGCGGTGGTTTAGGAAATTAGGAGAATTCTGTGTAAACTTTGTATCCAACAGCAGTGGTCACAGTAACGTATCTTCAAAGATACAAACCAAGCAGAGAAAGTGCAACACAGTTTATTAATATCATATAAAAATAAAACTCTAAATCCTTTAAAAAACTCATACACAGTAAAAAAGATGGTGTTTAAATCCTACTTTCCATCTAACGATCCAAACATAGTCCAGGACATGTAGCAGATAGGCAGTGTGCTGAAAGTATTACCACTCCGTTGGTGCAGTAGAAATCCAGAAAATGTCCAAGGATCTAGCCGAAATGCTGCAAGTTCAAATGGAGGGATGACAAAGCACTTCTAACTCATCGTTCCACCCGTACTCAGCGGGCTTTTTCAAGATAATGAGTCTGCCTTATCTTGTGATTTATATACCCTGTCAGATGTAGCAGAGAGCATTTTCTCTTAAAGACACAGGATTCCCTTCTGTGGCAGAGCTTTTCATGTCTAAAGCAATGTTTGCAAAAAAGATGTTTTATAGTCAATACAGGGTACATTAAATGAATAATATTAATTTAAACAAATGTATATAAAAAACATAAATGACATTCTGTTTGAACTAAGTTTAAACAGTAATAAAAGTAATAAAAGTAATTGTATGACTTGTTATTTAGCAGCCAATGCAAAGGTGGATTGTACCCCTTCTAAAACACACCAATACAATGAATTTGTATTTATTTAGTAAACAGGACCCTTTTGTTTTTGTCCATAAAAAAATAATAAATAAAAAATACTTGATCAAAAAATTATTTCAGTGTGTTACAAACACAAAGTAATCTGATTTTTTCTTACACATCAAAAATCTTCTTAAACACTCTAAAACACTAGTTAAATAAAAATACATAAATGAGCTCAGTAATCCACACATTTAATTATATAATTACACAAGGAAATTGATAGCAGAAGAGAGGATTTAAAACCTTATCCTTAGAAAAATTAAATTCTGTACAACATCAAGGTGAATACAAATTTATAAAATATTGATTAATTCTAGTTCGGCATTTAAGCCAAACGGAATTAAAGTTTTTAAATTAAAAATCCAAAACATTTCTTGATTGGTCAATTTCTGACTAAGATCTCCTCTTCTCCATGGTGTTTTTACTAATTGTATGCCACAACATTTTAATGTTTTGGGGTCACTGTTGTGAACTTCTGAAAAGTGTTTGGACACAGTGTGGTTTTCAAATTTTCTTTCAATATTGTAGACATGCTCTCTGAGTCTTGTCTTTAATAACCTTTTGGTTTGGCCCACATATTGCAGACCACATTTACACTCCAATAAATAAATAACCTGTTTCGAATGGCATGTGATACAGACTTCAATAATATATGATTTATTAGTCTTTTGTGACTGGAAGCTGGAGAAAATGCTCTCTGCTACATCTGACAGGGTATATAAATCACAAGATAAGGCAGACTCATTATCTTGAAAAAGCCCGCTGAGTACGGGTGGAACGATGAGTTAGAAGTGCTTTGTCATCCCTCCATTTGAACTTGCAGCATTTCGGCTAGATCCTTGGACATTTTCTGGATTTCTACTGCACCAACGGAGTGGTAATACTTTCAGCACACTGCCTATCTGCTACATGTCCTGGACTATGTTTGGATCGTTAGATGGAAAGTAGGATTTAAACACCATCTTTTTTACTGTGTATGAGTTTTTTAAAGGATTTAGAGTTTTATTTTTATATGATATTAATAAACTGTGTTGCACTTTCTCTGCTTGGTTTGTATCTTTGAAGATACGTTACTGTGACCACTGCTGTTTGTTTACAAAGTTTACACAGAATTCTCCTAATTTCCTAAACCACCGCTGTGGAGGTTTATCTCAATACCCAGCTTCCCCACAAACACTGATTTGGGGCTATTGCACAGCGCTGACATTTATCTACTTTTGAATTTTTATTATATAGTATCCAATAAATCCTTTTTTGTTTTTCGACCTTTGGTCTTTTTAACTTGTGGTTTAGATTCCTATGCATTTTTGGTAACTATTTAGCACAGGACGTGTTGCTTCTTCCCAATACCTTCTTGGTACACTAATGTCAAGTTTACCGTTCATTTCCACTAGGGGTTACCCCCTTGTTCTTAGTGTACCATATTTGGCTGTATCCAGTTAGTTTTCAATCTGATACAAAGTAATTTCAAAGATTACAAAGATTGTTACCCCTGCCAAGAGCCATTGACAGGACTATTTGCTGAACTCTGAGTTTTCGTTAATTAAATCTGAATGTTAATATAGAGGAAATAGTCTCTAACTCTGTTATAGACAGAACATGGCTATTTTACCTCAGTTTTATCATGTAGATTTATTTAGCAAAAAAATAGAGTTTTGTGCATTACCCTAAATGTATCACTCTCTGGCTTCCCATTGTCATAGTATGTAGTGAGTGCAGTGATGTTGACTTTGTGTAATGTATGCTGGCTGTATGTAATATTTTGTGTGGTGTGTGTATGTAAAATGTGTGCGTATGCTGGCTGGATGTGATGTGCATGTGCTGGCTATATGGAACTGATGTCATTGTGATGCACTTTAGATGCAGACACACATACACTGAACCATACATAAACACACTGCACATAGACACACATATCCTCCTAACACACACACACACACTCATTGACCCATAAACTACATATTCTATGACACTAACACATAGCACAGTTCCATTAAGAATATAGGTGAGCTTGGTCTCTAGCACGTATGTATTTGAAAAGGTAGGCAACCACAACATCCAGAATCTCTCAATCCGGTCGAATAAAATGTGCAAACAGGTAAGACGTGGGGGTAGCACCTTGATGTATATCTTGAGGTACAGGTGTTTCCAGAAGTAGTAGAATGTGGAGACAGAAAATATAGCAAAATATAGTGTAGATTATCCTGTGACAATTAAAACACAAAATAAAATATATAGTGCTCACTGATGCAAATATATGTTTGATAAAAAAATAGATGTACTCACAAGTATGGAGCAAATTTGGGGATTGCTCACTACACAGCACTCAGTTGGTATTTTCCCCACCAAAGAAATATATGGCCCACAGCTCTGCAAACAATAAGGTGAAGTCCAAGCCCAAAGTTTAAAATATGAACTACTTTATTAGATTTGTAGTTTATAAAACAATAGAAACAATATAAAATAGTAAGATACGCTTAATGCATTTCACTTATCAAATGGCTTTTTCAAACTTTTGGAAACACCTCTACCTCAAGAAATACATCAAGGCGCTACCCACTCTTCTTACCTGTTTGCATAGGCGTGTGCCGGGTGTGCCTGGGCACACCCTAATCCCCACAGCACGCCTCTGGAATGAGACCGGCAGGGGAGATCTCCGGATCCCCCCTGTCGGCTCATGCAGAGCCGGCGCTATCCGAGCGCCTGCTCTGCTCTAAGCCTCCTCTCACCGATCCACAGGCATGGAGGGAGGCAGGAGAGGACCCGGGGAGCTATTGCCAGCAGCTCCGCCGGGTTCCTCTTGCGAGATCTGAGCACACACAGCACCCACACACATACAGCACCCTCACACACAGCACACCCACAGCACCCTCACACGCAGCACACCCACACACATACAGCACCCACACACACAGCACCCTCACAAACACACGGCACCCACAAACAGCACCCTCACACACACAGCACCCTCACACAGCACACTAACAGAACCCTAACAAACACGCACACAGCACACTACCAGTACCCTCACACACAGCACACAAACAGCATCTTAACACACAGCATCCTCACACAGCACACTAACAGAACCCTAACAAACACACACACAGCACACTACCAGTACCCTCACACACAGCACACAAACAGTACCCTCGCACACAAACAGCACCCTCACACACAGTACACTAACAGCACCCTCACAAACAGACACACATAAACACCCTCACCCACATAGCACACTACCAGCACCCTCAGACACACATCACACTAACAGTGTATGTGTGTATGTATGTATGTATGTATGTATGTATATGTATGTATGTATGTATGTATGTTTACATATACACGCAGCATGTGTTTGTGCTTTAGGGTGCACACCCTAATGCAATAGGCTGTGCATGCCTATGCCTGTTTGCATATACCCATTAAGTATTTCAATTACTAGCAGCTGCCTTGATGTAATGTATATCTCTGCCATGCACAGCATGTTGGCCACTGGGATGGGGCAATATAAATTCCAAACCCCTGTTTATAAATGGAAGTAGCAGCACCACAAAATGAGACTCCTTTAGGGCATTCTTTTAATATCTTGTCTGAACAGCACATCTAAAGAACCTTATCATTAAAAATAAAATATTGGTGCTGCAAAAACACGCATTGGATACATTATAAAAGCATCTATATGCCATATGAGACGAGAATACAACATAAAAACATCTATATACCAGATTACTCTTTCCTGCCATTGTATATTTTTTGGAATTTTTAAGACCTTGGACATTATTATTGGAATTTATATAGCTTCCTTTTTATGCAGTGTTTTACAATAACAAAAAAAAAGAGAATATAATCGCAAATGAGACAAACTATCACAAACGTTCATAGTAACAAGAGATTAAGGAGGATCCTGCTCAAAAAGTTTACAATCTAGAGGCCTCTAATGTACAGAGCATATACATCAAAAGATACCTGTACATCAAGCATGTCAAAGTCTAGCAACGGCCAAATAAGCAAGGTTTAATTTTATGTGGGCTTTTAAGCAGACTCTACTCACATTGCCACTGCCAGTATTCGACTCCGAAATCCGGCCTCTGATGTACCCCAAATGGCACAGTCGGCACCCTTTGCCAAAGCGGATGCTCCCACTACTTCTTGAAACCCTGTGAAGGTAGAGCATGTTGACATGACGTTGGAATGTGACGTGGCATTGCGTGCCTCCGTGCACCTCCAGGTCCTCCACTGTCCAGCCGCGGCCATCAAAACACTGACCGACACACACACACACACACACAGACACACACTCACTGACAGACGGACACATTCACTGACACACACACATACACATTCTTGCACACACTCACATTATTGTATTTATCCCTGGGGTCCAGTTGGGATCTTCTATCTGGAGCTCAGCCTTCCTGCTCCTCACTGCTCCCTCGCGCGCAGTTTAGTGATGCTGGAATATGACGTCATAATATTTCGGTGCCCTGCATCACTACAGACGGCGTGCGCGAGGGAGCAGTGAGGAGCAGGAAGGCTGAGCTCCCTCGCTGCATCCACCTTCCTCTCCTGCGGCCGGGTAAATGTTAGCAGAGTAGGCACCTGCAATGTGGGGAAAACAGGGGTCTACTCTGCTTGGAACATTAAGCATGTGCGGCTCACTGGGCCGCAAAGATGCCCATTGAGGGACGCATGCGGCCTGCGAGTTTGACATGCTTGCTGTACATATTTCCAAATGGTTGGTTGACACTGTTTACAGATCCTTTTCTCAGATATGTTCATTCCACAGGCGAGACATGTCATTAATCCACACAGACAGATAGTCTTTGGAGATACTAATATTAATAGCTCTATTAAACAGTACAAACATACAATCACAACCAGATTACTAAACACAGCAAAAGACGTCTGTAGAGGACATAGGGTAACCCGACTGGTTAACTCTGCTAATTCCCTTCCTTCCACCGGCCGAGAACCAGTTAGGGCATAAGGAGACCCATTTTCATCCCCCCCCCAGTAACTGGATGACACAGTCCTGCAGGTACAACACAATTTTATTGGCCACACACGGCTTTTATACATAACCCCATGCAAGGACACATCCCAAGATCCTCCCCCTCCCTGTGGCCCCAGCACGGGAAGGGACGCTGCTCCCTTTGTCCCCAATGACCTCCACTAAACCCACAGGGTTTCCCACACCAACCGCCAGGGGTCTTTTTCCCAACAGCCTCTGTACCTGGGAGTCTAGGCGCGGGAAAAGGGACTATCCCTTTGTTTCCCAGGCACAGAAAAGCCCGTCCGCAGGAAAAGAGCTGGTCCAAAAACCAGTGGCAAGGTTACTTTTGCCACAGGCTCATGAACCAGCTACCAGCGGAAGTGCTACTCGGCAATGATCTATGCCACCTCATCGCCAAGTAGCACTTCCGCTGGTAGCTGGTTCATGAGCCTGTGGTGAAAGTATCCTCGCCACTGGTTCTTGGAGGGGCCTGCTTGCCAGCCTCTTGTCCCAGGACTATGGCCCCTGTTTTAATAGTTCTGGACTATGAAAAGTCTTTGTTCAGGACTATGAAAAGGCTTTGTTCGTGCCCTTTCCCCTCTATGGTTCGGTGTGTGTGTGTATATAAGGCTTACCGAACAGATTAAACTAATGCTGTTCGTGTATCGAATGGACTGTCGAACGGACCGACCCCCCAGAACCGTCGTGTGCTGCTTATTGCCCTTATTAACCTCGCTAACCGCACCATTCTAAATGGTTAGCTGGGTGGTCGTCATTTGTATGTGCGAACACATGGCGGCGGTCATCTTTAGCTGAGAGTATATCACCCGGATGGGGGCTCTTTTGATGCTTACCCGATTCTCATCTTGCTGTATGTGGCACATCTTTGTGTTCCTATTGGTTCTATACTTCTTGTTTTGGTTGCGTATGTTGCCGTAGGTTGCCATTTTGTATTTGAGTGAAAGTTAAATAATACTTAACAAATATAGCACAATTTAGTTTATTTAATATTGATTTTGACATGTATTATATATTTACATTTGAAAGCAAAATTTTATTTAGCCATTTTTTTCTTGCAGTATGTTTCATTTAATGTATCTTTGAATGCAATATGTATCATTCAGACTCTCAATAAATTCACTTTATAAAATAAGTGAATAATATTGTAAATAGAACTTTTTTTGTAATTCATAAAGTTGTTCCCTTTTGCATTAAATTTACACTATAGGCACCCACACCACTTCATCTCATTGAAGTGGTCAGGGTGCTATTCCATTATCTGCGATTTAGGAGTTAAAATCACTTTGGATTATGTTAATGAAGTCCTAGCCACACCTTCCCTGGCTGTGACTGACACAACCTGCATGAAAAAAATGCAATTGGATGTTAACTTATAAACATAAGAGTTAAAGGGACACTATAGTCACCAGAACAACTACAGATTATTGAATTTGTTCTGGTGAGTAGAATCATTACCTTCAGGCTTTTTGCTGTAAACACTGTCTTTTCAGATAAAAAGCAGTGTTTACACTACAGCCTAGTGATAACTTCACTGGCCACTCCTCAGATGGCTCTTAGAGATCCTTCCTGGGTCATGGCCGCCTAAAATGCATCCAAACATTCAGGATCCCCTCCCTCTGAATTGAAGACACTGAACTTTCCTCAAGTGATTAAGTGATTCAATTCATCTCTATGAGGAGATGCTGATTGGCCAGGGCTGTGTTTGAATTGTGCTGGCTCTGCACCTGATCTGCCTCTTTGTCAGTCTCGGCCAATCCTATGGGGAAGCATTGTGATTGGATCAGGCCACCCCTTCTGATGAGGTCAGCAGGTAGCTTGCTATTCTGAGGCAAACAGCTTCAGGCTTGAGTACAAGTAAGATTTTGCTATATTTAGGGAGGCATGAGGGGCCCAGGGGGGTATGATGGTGGTTTTAACACTATAGGGTCAGGAATGCATGTTTGTGTTTCTGACTCTATAGTGTTCCTTTAAGTGGAAAAAATAGGGAGACATTTTACTGCTTAAATGCAGTAAAGTTAGATGAGTAGAGGGGAATAGGGTACCTATTAACCTATAATTAAAAATACAAAAGATTAGAAGTGCTCTCTCTCTGTCATGTAATGACCCTGTCTCATAGATAATACAATAATCTGATAAGAAAGGGGCAGATGCGGGCTATGTTTTTAAATTGGAATCTACATGATTTGGCAACAAACTGGATGTGCGGCTCAAAGGTGAGGCCAGAGTCAAGTATGACGCCAAGACAGCGTGCTTGCAAGGATGGACTTATGTGGATACCACTGACTTGAAGGGAGAGCAAGAGAGGAGGATCCGTATTAGGAGGAAGAAAAACAAGGAGTTCAGTTTTAGAGAGATTGAGTTTCAGAAAGCGGGAGGACATCCAGTCAGAGATGGAAGATAGGCAAGCAGTGACACATTGCAGGATGGCAGGGGAGAGGTCTGGGGAGGAGAGATATATTTGGGTGTCATCAGCGTACAGGTGGTAGTGGAATCCAAAAGAGGCAATACGTTTGCCAAGAGAGGCAGTATAAAGAGCAAATAGAAGGGGAACAAGCACAGAGCCTTGGGGAACTCCAACTGAGACAAGATGAGGGGAGGAGGTATTCTTGGAAGAGGAGAAACTGAATGAGCATTGGGAGAGATAAGAGGAAAACCACGAGAGGACAGAGTCACAGAGACCGAGTGATTGAAGAGTTTGAAGGAGGAGAGCATGATCAACGGTGTCAAAGGTAGCAGAGAGGTCAAAATGAATTAATATGGAGTAGTGACCTTTGGATTTAGCTGCGATTAGGTCATTAGTAACTTTGATAAGAGCAGTCTTAGTAGAGTGGAGAAGGGGGAAGCCAGACTAAAGAGGGTCAAGGAGAGAGTTTGAATTTAGGAAGCGAGACACACTGGCAAAGACAAGTCTTTCCAGAAGCTTTGAGGAAAAAGGGAGCAGGGATATGGGACGATAGTTAGAAGGGGAGGATGGGTCAAGAGATGTTTTTTTTTCAGGCTAGGTACTGCAGTGGCATGTTTAAGGTCAGCAGGGACAATGCCAGAAGAGAGAGAACATTTGACAAGGGGAGAGAGATCTGATGAGGTGAGATGGGACAGGATTGAGCGGGCAAGTGGTAAGACGAGAGGAAAGGAGAAGTGCAGCCACCTCTTGTTCAGTAGGTGGGGGGAAAGTCTGAAGGGTAGGAAAGGCATGATCTACGTGTGGTTGAGAAAGAGAATGGCAGGGTGGGGAGAATTCTTTTCTTAGCTGTCCAATCTTGTCGGTAAAGTAGCATGCAAAGCTCGGCTGTAAGGTTAGTTTGGGGGGTGGCCACAGCAGGGCATAGAAGAGAATTAAAGGTGTCAAAGAGATGCCTGGGATTGTGGGCGCATGAACTAATGAGAGAGAAAAAGTATGACTGTTTGGCAAAGGCAAGGGCTGCGCTGTATGAACGTAATATGAATATATAATGAAGATAGTCTGCCTGGGTGCGAGACTTCCTCCAGGAGAATTCAGCACAACGGGAGCAACTTTGCAGATAGCGTGTTGATTTAGTATGCCAAGGTTGGGGGCATGTCCTCTTCGAGGTGCATGTTTTGAGCGGGGATGCAGCGTTCAAGGCAGAGGTGAGGTTAGTGTTATATGTTGAGATGGCCAGTGAAGGACAGGAGAGGGAAGGGATGGATAGCAGTTGTGAATCAATTTCAGCTGACAGCTGCTGGAGGTCAATAGAATTAATGTTCCTCCTGAGTTGAGGGGTGTTAGGCTGAGGTTGTTGGGTGAGGTGGTACTCGAGAGCAAGCAATAAGAGGTGGTGATCAGAGAGAGGAAATGGAGTGTTGCAAATATTAGATACTGTACATGCATAAGAGAAAATAAGGTCGAAAGTATTGCCAGCTACATTAAAAATATTCCAGATGGTAAGAACAAATCCACAAAAAATAGGAAATCTAACCTAAATTATGCACAAAGAAATGCACTTAAAGAATTGAGTAATGATTCTAACCTAACCATAAAACCAGCTGATAAAGGGGGAGGCATAGTTCTTCAAAACAGAGAAGACTATGTTAAGGAAATATATAGGCAATTAAACGACTCGGTTACTTATAAAAAAAATACTTATAAAAGGAAGGATACTTACATCTATAAATATTGCACTGTCAAGTCAAAACGCGTTTGCTGCACTGTTATATTAGGACTTTATTGCGGTGTTGTATACTATTGCTTTTACACACTGCTTATATATATGTCCTGTTTTTAAATATATTTTTTTCAAATAAATGCACTGAAATTATCCCTGCTTGCCTGCCTTGCTTGTGGACAACTATCCAAGCAAATATTGGCACCATGAAGCTGACAATATAGAGCCTGGCACGGCTCTACATTTGTTTACATTTTATTGTTATTTTAACAGGTTACACTATGTATTGTTTTACTTATCTTTTAGAGATTCTCTTACCTTGTACCATTACCAACAGTGGTACATTTTATGTGTTATATACCGTAAAGTATAAATATACATCTTTATCTTCTTGACACTGGGTGTTGTGTATATTTAATAGTGGTTTTACCTCTATTGTTTTTTTTTACTTATAGAGCAGGGTGCAGAACAGTGAAAAACTTACACATAAATATATATTCACTAGCCTTACAACTCTACTCCAATATCAAATAAATAACTATACACGGGGTTATATCTTAACCTGTATAATGCTTAGAGTCAGAGGGCTTAATTGTGCAGGCAAATTAGTATAAAGGATACTTGCCTCATTTCCAGATTAGCACTTACCCACATTGTGTGGATTAAGTGCGCGTTTGTATATTGGTATTTGCAATATAGGGTTAAGCCCTTAGATACACCTGGAGTGTCTAACTGGTGTTTCAGGTTCCAGGAAGCTGTTTTTTCCTGTAGCCTGCAAGTTTTCTCTGTTTCTGAAAATGTTTACTCATAGAAGGTTGGGGACTGGCCACAAAACTAGGGACTGGGACACTATAGCGTTAGAAATGCAGATTTGTTTCTTTAACATAAGATGTAACTCGTCACCTACTGTTCCTCAATGTCATACATGCTTTGTTAGAATCAAATAGTATTAATACTTGTAATTGGTATTTGTGCATGTTTTTTTGCAGGAGCTCGTGTAAATGCTAAAGACAATATGTGGCTGACTCCTCTTCATCGTGCTGTTGCTTCGAGAAGTGAGGTTAGTTACTGAAAATTCCTGACAACATTGAAACAAACGGAATTTTCACAAATTCAATACAGCTATTTCTGCCTTGTATTTTTATTTTGTTGAATTTTGGCAAAATATCTGAGTTTAGTGGATAACACTGTATGATTGTAAAAGAAATGAAGGGGTTAGCGCTACTGAATGGCCGTGCACAGAATATTTTCAGACAGGTAAAATAAGACTTTATTCCTCAACGTTTATCTAATTCATCCTGCCCACCAGGGCTTCCTTCCTGGGTTCCTAAATGGTATCTCTTTTATAAAAGCAATATGGGAAATTGATTTAGTCAATATTGTATGTTATTCTATTCTGTTCCAAAAAAATGAAACTAAAAAAAGAAAATGTTACAAATAATAACTATTGAAGATTATGCTAGCTTTAGTGTATTTGTAATCTTAATTTTAGTAATGACAGGAGGCAAATGTTATGCATATCTTTCTTTACTGAACTCAAAGCAGCAAAGAAAACTACATGGAAACAAAGAACAAATCAAAAACAAGTAAAGGAGATATGAGGTGAATCAGTCTTAAACACCTGTTTTTTCATAATTCAAAACACAGGAACATAATGTCCAACAAAATAACATGTGTAGTCGTCAACAAAGACTCGACGATGACCGATAAATCATAAAGACAGGCAACAAGCCCAAGAAAACTGAAACGACAATAAATGTACACAGGCTTAGCCACTGAAGGAGCTGGTCTACCCAATCCACAATGAGTATAATTTTACTTGGAACAAAACCATGAATGCTAAATAACATTAAGAGAATATGAAAACATTACTCATGTTGTAATAAACGGACTATGAATAATACATTACAAGACAGAGGAACATATGCCAGACGAATACACAGCCACCTAAAAAACAGCACCCAAAACCAAAGAAGCAACAAAGAAAACACAAGAGAAAAAAAGAGTGAGAAAGTGTAAAAAAATATTTGCATCCTGCTTCTGTCCTTTCTAAAATTAAGATTATAAGTACAAGCTTCATACATTGCATTTTTAACGCTGAACTAAAAGGCAACCGATAACACAGCGAGGACTCAATACATGCCAGAGACAAAAGCCAGTGAATCCATCTTGCAAGAGATATACCTGAGAATGGATTATTTGTTCAAATATATAAGCAATTAACCAGAAGGGGTAAACCACAAAATAGAAGTAACCTCTACATGTCAATGTAAAGCAGAAACTGCACATAACTGGCAAAAAAAAAAATAGGTAAAAACAACCAGATTTCAGATTTCATATGCCGGGAAATCTGAAATGTGATGCCCTCTGATGAAAAAGAATAAGGCCTATGTTGAAAGCCTGAACATCCTAAACCCGACAAAACGACACCAAACATAAAAGGAGTGTAAACTTTGCAGACAACTGACACAGAGAAAGATTCTCGTTGGTAGAACAGTCTCATAACAAGTGTAGCGTGACTGAAATATCCCAAAAAGAAGCATGTTTGGGACCAGAGGCGTGTGCACGGGGTGTGCCGGGTGTGCCTGGGCATACCCTAATCCCTGTGGCACGCCTATGGATTGAGACCGGCAGGGGAGATCTCAGGATCTCCCCTGTTGGCTCATGCAGAGCCGGCGCTCTCTAAGCCTCCATGGGCCGGTGGGGAGATTAAAGATCTCCCTCACCGGCCCACAGCAGCATGGAGGGAGGCAGGAGAGGACCCGGGGAGCTCTAGCCAGCAGCTCCGCCGGGTTCCTCTCGCGAGATCTGAGTGTTGCCGCTGCAAAGCTCAGTTCTCATGAGAGTGAACTCTAGCCACGCAGGCTAGAGTTCACTCTCCACTGGACCACCAGGGATGGCACATGGCAGCAAGGATCCCTCCTCCCTACATAAGGTAAGAAGGGAGGGGGGATATTTACTAATCTTCCCCCACCCCCACAATCACTCCAAACATACAGCACACACACAAACAGCACTCTCACACACAGCACACAAACAGCACACACAGCACCCTCACACACAGCACACTAACAGAACCATCACAAACACATGACACCCACACACAGCACACAAACAGCACACACAAACACACACAGCACCCTTACAAACACACAGCACATTAACAGCACCCTCACACACAGCACACTAACAGCACACTCACAGACACACAACACCCACACACAGCACACAAACAGCACCCTCACACACATCACACAAACAGCATCCTCACACACTAACATGACCCTTACAACACACACACAAACTCCCTCACACACAGCACACTACCAGCACCCTCACACACAGCATACAAACAGCACCCACACACACAGCATACAAACAGCACCCTCACACACAAACAGCACCCTCACAAACACACACACACAAACACCCACATAGCACAATACCAGCACACACACATCACACTAACAGCACCCTCACACACAGCACCCTTACACACACACACACAAACAGCACCCTCACACAGCACACATACACAGCAGCGTATGTATGTGTGTGCGTATATATATATATATATGTATATATACATACATACATATACATGTGGCGTGTGTTTGTGCTTTAGGGTGCACACCCATATTCAATAGGTTGTGCACCCTAAAGCAGGGGTTCACACCCTATTGCAGGATGTGGGCAGCAGAGATGGCACAACAAATACATTGTGATGGACCAACAGAAACACACAGCAGAAATAAAGATCTGACCGTTCAGAATAGCAGTGACAAGGGATCGAGATCTCATTCCATACAGCAGAAAGTCCAGGAACTCAAGGCAGACATATAACTGTCTTGTGCCTGGAGTCCCACATGAGATCTTTAGCTGTCTGCTATAATTTGCTGGCATGCCGTGACTCTGCTTCCCTAAAGTTACTTCCTGGTTTGGAAGTAAGCTCCTCCCATTCTGATGACACATCACTCACCTGCTTTATAAGGAAGCCGGGCCAAACTCACATTGCTGAGTTATTTTGAACCAACCTCAGACTCCACAAGGATCTCCCTTGTTTCTCTGCTACTTCAGTATCGATTATCTACAAGGACTCCTGTATCAATTTGATGCTGATCCCTACAATCTCTGCTACAAATACAGGATGCTCTGGAGAAACCTTAAAGGATCACAATAGGGTCAGAAACACAAACAGGTATTCCTGACCCTATAGTGTTAAAACCACCGTCTAGCCCCCCTGGCCCCTCATGCCTCCATAAATATAGTAAAAATCTTACTGTATTCAAGCCTGAAGCTGTAACTCTGCATGCTGTTAGACTCAAAAAAACAAGCTGTCTGATGACATCATTAGAAGTGGTAGCCTGATCCAATCACAATGCTTTCCCATAGGACTGGCTGAGACTGACAAAGAGGCAGATCAGGGGCACAGCCAGCATGATTCAAACACAGCCCTGGCCAATCAGCATCTCCTCATAGAGATGAATTGAATCAATGAATCTCTATGAGGAAAGTTCAGTGTCTGCATGCAGAGGGAGGAGATACTGAATGTTTGGATGCATTGTATGCAGCCATGACCCAGGAAGGATCTCTAACAGCTATCTGAGGAGTGGCAAGTGAAGTTATCACTAGGCTGTAGTGTAAACACTGCTTTTTCTCTGTTTACAGGAAAAAGCCTGAAGGTAATGATTCCACTCACCAGCACAAATTCAATAAGATGTAGTTGTTCTGGTGACTATATTGTCCTTTTAAGTATACCTAATCTAAATAATACTACAACCTGCAAATAATGATGTGGCAAAAGTGACATCGCCACTTGTGCTTGGAGGGGCCTGCTTCCCAGCCTCTTGCCCTGCGACTATGGTCCCTGGACTGTATTGCCCTTCAAATGCTTTGGGCTTATTGGATCTTAAACTACTCTTTCTGGCCCTTTAAGTTACTTTGGAGCAGTCATTCGACAAACGAACACATGGCAGAGGCCATTTTAAAGCAGTCAACGCGCTCAGCGGTGTTTGGTCGTCGAGTTCATGGAACTCAAATCGGACACTCGACGGCACGAACACCGCTAAACTTTACCTTCTCTGTACTTCGACTGGAGTCGAACGCCGTTCGCCGTTCGAACGGCACCATTCGAACGGCACTTAATTATTGACAATTGCACGAACGGTGGCCGTTCGCCTGTTTGACTTGAACTTAACATGGGAAATAGACCGGCCGCACAGCCAAATTCTATGGGACTGTTTTGGGCATGAAATCATGCGTGCGGTCAGTCAAAAAGAGACTTTCATGGAACTTTGGAAAACAGAAAATCAAAATGTAATTCAAGTAGTCTATGCAAACAAATCACAGGTTTCAGAAGTTTTGTGGCATGTGAACTGCCACAGGGGTTGCACACCACCAGAATCGGAGGAAGCGTTGACTTGAAGGATGGATGAGAACTGATATGTAGTGATGTCCCGAACGGTTCGCTGGCGAATAGTGATGTCGCGAACACAAAATTTTCCGTGCGCGAATGGCGAACGCGAATTTCCGCAAATGTTCGCGAACGGGCGAACCGCCATAGACTTCAATAGGCAGGCGAGTTTTAAAACCCACAGGGACTCTTTCTGGCCACAATAGTGATGGAAAAGTTGTTTCAAGGGGACTAACACCTGGACTGTGGCGTGCCGGAGGGGGATCCATGGCAAAACTCCCATGGAAAATATACCCCAACACGCAGGATTCAACTCAACAAAAGACAACACAGAGGGGAGATACGTCTACCGGACCTTAGAATGGCCGGATTCAACGTATATGAGAGAAGTACAGAGTCAGGAGCGTTCTGAGGTCTAGGGCACAAAGAGACAGCGTAAACTAGGACTAGCCGGGGTCTGGTACACAGTAAACAGCAAGCCGGCAAACAGAACAGATAAGGATAAAGAGATAACGTAGTCAGAAACAAAGCCAAGGTCAATACGAAGGAACACAACTGAACACAACAAGCGCTAAAGGGAACTGAAACAGAAACCACAATAGGGCAAGGAACTAAGGGAAAAAGGTAAGTTTAAATAGCTTCTAAACTAATGTGATTGTCATATCCACACCCCCAAAAGGTAAGTGTATGGGGAGTGTGGTATGACAGGGGCCAATGGGAGCCTTTTGGCAATTTAGGCTCCCACTGTCTCTTTAAGAGCACGCCCGAGACTCGCGGTGCGCTCTTAGATTCAGGCGGGACACGTGACCGCTTCTCGCGGTCACTGCCCGCCTTCCTATTGAAGCCGTCGGATGAGCCGCGCGCGGCTCGTGCAGCAGCAGGACCGCGCACGGCTCGAAGAGAGGACCGCGGCCGGCCCCTGGATAAGGTAAGTAACGCTACAGTACCCCCCCTGAGGACATGCCCTCCAGGCGGGTAGGACCAGGTCTGGCAGGAAAACGAGAATGGAAAGAACGCACAAGGCGGGGAGCATGAACAGCATCAGCTGAAATCCAATTGCGCTCCTCAGGCCCATAACCCTTCCAATGTACCAATTACTGAAGTCGACCCCTAAGAGAAACGAGAGTCAAGAACAGCAGACACTTCGAATTCCTCATGACCCTCCACAGAGACAGGAGGGGAAGGGGGAGGAGGAGTATGCCAGGTATAGCGGTTGCGTATGTAAGGCTTCAACAATGAGGTGTGAAAGACATTAGGAATACGCAGATTCTTAGGCAGACCCAAGGCATAAGAAACAGGATTAACCTTATGTAGAATACGATAAGGACCAATGAAGCGGGGAGCCAATTTCATAGAAGGCACCCGGAGGCGAGTATTCCACGTGGAAAGCAAAACCCTGTCCCCCACAACATAAGAAGGAGCCGCTCTGCGATGCTTGTCAGCCTGAGCCTTCTGGCGAGCAGCGGAGTCCACCAAAGAACGCTGAACCTGCTCCCAAGTATTACGCAAACCAGCCAATACTCATCCAGAACTGGCATGCCCTGTGAGGAGAATGCAGCCGGAAGAACAACGGGATGCTGGCCATAGACAACGTAAAAAGGGCTTTTGCCGGAAGAATCATGAGTGGCGTTATTCCGAGCAAATTCAGCCCAAGGAAGCAGGTCAGACCAATTGTCCTGATGGTGAGACACAAAACAACGAAGGTACTGCTCCAGAGACTGGTTGGCCCGTTCAGCAGCTTCATTAGACTGGGGATGGTAAGCGGAAGAAAATGAGAGAGAAATACCCATTTCCGAAAAAAAGGCTTTCCAGAACCTGGAAATAAATTGGCTACCCCTATCGGACACAATAGATACAGGAATTCCATGTAACCAAAATACTTCTCTAGCGAAGATAAGAGCCAGTTCCTTGGATGTGGGCAACTTGTGAAGAGACACAAAGTGAGCCATTTTGGAAAACCGATCTACTATCAGGATGACTGTGTTACCATTCGAAGGGGGTAATTCAACAATAAAATCCATTGATAGGTTAGACCAAGGTCTCTCGGGAACGGGTAACGGATGCAACAGCCCACAAGGAACTCTACGAGAAGATTTCATACAGGCACAAGTAGTACAAGCACCAATATATTCAGTGACATCCTTGCGTAAGGAATCCCACCAAAAATACCAAGAAACAGCTGACACCGTTTTGGAAATACCAGGATGTCCAGCAGTCTTAGTATCATGATACAATGACAGAATATCCCATCTCTCGGGAACACCAACGAACAGTTTATCATTAGGCCTCTCGCTAGGTGCCATGCTTTGTTTCACTTGTATGGCCTGCAAGAGGGACGTGGAAATATACAAAATAGTAGTAGCTATTATCCTGTCTGGGGGAATGACAGGAGTAACATCAATCTCCTGTTTGTCAGTAGTAGACAGAGCGTCTGCTTTAGTGTTGCGATCACATGGCCTATAGGTGATAATATAATTGAAATGAGACAAAAACAGTGACCACCTAGCCTGCCTGGAAGACAATCTTTTAGCTTTGCTAAGGTAGGATAGGTTCTTGTGATCCGTAAATATGAGGATGGGATCCTTAGTTCCTTCTAACAAATGTCTCCATTCTTTAAGTGCTAAAATAATAGCAAGGAGTTTGCGATTACCCACATCATAATTCTTCTCTGCTTTGGACATTTGTTTAGAAAAGAAGCCACAAGGATGCAATGGCTTTTCGGGCGACTCTCTTTGGGATAAGACAGCACCTACCCCGATATCGGAAGCATCAACTTCAAGAATATAGGGCAGTGAGGGGACAGGATGCTGTAAAATAGGTGCAGAGGCGAACGTAGTCTTAAGAAATTCAAAAGCCTGAAGTGCCTCGGTAGACCAGACACGAGTATTGCCATCCTTTTTTGTCATACGGGTGATAGGCGCTACAATAGAGGAAAAACCTTTAATAAAGCGCCTATAATAGTTAGAGAATCCAAGAAAACGCTGAATGGCTTTCAAACCTTGTGGTAGAGGCCATTCTATGACAGCAGAAAGCTTCTGGGGATCCATACGAAAACCTTTAGCAGAAATCAATACCCCAAAAACTGGACTTCGGATTGGTCAAATAGACATTTTTCCAGTTTACAATAGAGACCATTAGCAAGAAGGGTCTGTAGAACTGTTTTAACATGTATGTGATAAGTGTGTAAATCTGTAGAGTATATTAATATGTTGTCCAAGTACACGATTACAAATGTGTGAATAAAGTCTCTTAGGACGTCATTAATAAATTCTTGAAATACTGCTGGAGCATTACATAGACCAAATGGCATAACAGTATACTCGTAATGGCCAGATCTAGTGTTGAATGCAGTCTTCCATTCGTGGTTTTCCTTAATACGTATTAAATTGTATGCACCTCTAAGATCCAATTTGGTAAATACAGTAGCATGTTTGAGCCTGTCAAACAATTCTGTAATTAAAGGTATAGTTTTTGATAGTGATTTTATTTAGACCTCTATAATCGATACACGGTCTTAAATCACCTTCTTTCTTTGATACAAAGAAGAACCCCGCTCCAGCCGGAGAAGAGGATCTCCTAATAAACCCCTTTTCTAGCGATTCCTTAATATACTCCTCTATCACACGGTTTTCTTGAACAGATAAAGGGTACACCTTGCCCTTTGGGGGTATAGTGCCAGGCAATAAATCAATAGCACAATCGTAGGGTCTGTGAGGCGGTAATTTGTCAGCCTCCCTTTTATCGAAGACAGTCTTGAGAAATAAGTACTGAGGGGGGTATAACTGTAGACAAAGTAGGGGTGGTGGGAACATTAATAGAATTCAAAGGGGTGACTTCAATAGTACAAGACTCGTGACAAGCTTCGCTCCATGATTTTATTTGCCCTGACTCCCAATCAAATGGAATTGTGAGTACGTAACCATGGGTACCCTAACACGATGTGAGAAGAGGGTGATGTGATGACTTGGTACCGAATGGTTTCAAAGTGCAAAACCCCTGTATACATGTGTAACGGTACCGTTTCATGAGTAACAACTGGAGAACTTAATGGTCTACCATCTATGGCCTCAACGGCCAAGGGTATCTCCTTCTCTCTGATGGGAATGTTGTTTTTCTTAACAAAACCCGAGTCCATGAAATTATCAGCTGCCCCGGAGTCAACTAGGGCTTGTATGTGTTCCGCTATGCAACTCTCTCCCATATATAAAGAAACAGGGAGAAGCATACGGTTGGGAGGCATAGATTTCACACCCAAGGCCATTCCCCTATAAGGTCTTAGGTGTGAGTTTCCCGGAAGCTCGGGACATTCTTTTATCAAATGGTCTCTCCCACCACAGTATAGGCAGAGTCCTTCCCTTCTCCTATGCAGTTTTTCAGTATCAGAGAGTTTGGAAACCCCTAATTGCATGGGTTCCTCCTCTAATACTTTGACAATCTCAGGTTTATCAACTCTGGGGTTAATAGGTGTAACCAAACGTCTATTCCTATTTTTGGTATAGACCCTGTCACGAATCCTGTTATCTATATCAATGAGGTAGTCAATAAGGTCCTCTAATGCAATAGGAAGCTCCCTAGCTGCTACCTCATCCAATATAGTGTCCGATAAACCTTCCATGAATGCAGTAGTTAGCCCATTGTTGGTCCAATCTACCTGTGAAGCAAGGGTACAAAACTGAATGGCAAAGTCAGCAACAGACCTAGAACCCTGTTTAATTCTCATTAATGTTCTAGCGGCATTCTTTGACCTTTTAGTTGTGTCAAAAGTTCTACGAAAAGCCGTAAGGAAACTATTGAAATTATGCACCATAGGTCCATTAGCCTCCCAAATAGGATTTGCCCACTCAAGTGCTTTATCGGTAAGTTGGTGCATAAGAAACCCCACTTTAGACCTATCTGTGGGAAAGGATACATCTCAAAGTGGAATTCTATTTGATTAATGAAACCTCTGCATGTCTTACATTCCCCTCCATACCTAGTAGGAGGTGTTAAATGGGCCGAAGTATTAGGCAAAGTAGATACTTCAGGAGGAAGGGGTGTAGGAGGGTTAGGTGTGGTTGCTGGAATAGTTCTAGATAAGAATGTATGGAGAGCCTGGGCTATCTGATCCATACGGTGATCCTGCTCTACAAATTTAGCCTCATAAGAAGCCATCTGCTGAGCTAAATCTGCGGGGTCCATGGCCCTATCGTAATGTAACGAAAATATACCCCAACACGCAGGATTCAACTCAACAAAAGACAACACAGAGGGGAGATACGTCTACCGGACCTTAGAATGGCCGGATTCAACGTATATGAGAGAAGTACAGAGTCAGGAGCGTTCCGAGGTCTACTGCACAAAGAGACAGCGTAAACTAGGACTAGCCGGGGTCTGGTACACAGTAAACAGCAAGCCGGCAAACAGAACAGATAAGGATAAAGAGATAACATAGTCAGAAACAAAGCCAAGGCCTTCCTATTGAAGCCGTCGGATGAGCCGCGTGCGGCTCGTGCAGCAGCAGGACCGCGCGCGGCTCGAAGAGAGGACCGCGGACGGCCACTGGATAAGGTAAGTAAAGCTACACATAGTTGATGCAGAGTCTGGTTTTAATCCATAAAGGGCATAAATCACCTAACCTTCCTAAATTGTTTGGAATAACGTGCTTTAAAATATCAGGTATGATGTTGTATCGATCAGGTAGTGTAAGGGTTACGCCCGCTTCACAGTGACAGACCAAACTCCCCGTTTAACGCACCGCAAACAACCGCAAACAGTCCATTTGCACAACCGCAAACTCCCCATTTGCACAAGATTGGATACCAAGCTAGCCATGTCCTCACTGTCCTCACTGTTCCTTGTCCTCACTGATGTCATTGAAGGTCTCTTCCTCCACCCAGCCACGTACAACACCAAGGGTCCCCGAAAGGTGACAACAAGCCTTCTGGGACGCCTGCTGTGTTTGGTCTTCCACCTCCTCAAAGCCACCTTCCTCCTCTGACTCCTCTTCTTCAGACTCCTCTCTCTGCGTTGCCTCTCTCTGCGTTATTATAAGGTGTGTTAAGTAGTACTATTCCTATCAGTTTAATCCCTGTTACGTCCCCTATCAGGAGACGTGTATATGGCATTGATTTTAGGAACCGGGAGATGGAAAAAGATGCTTGGTCGGTCCTCCTACTTCAAATTTGGGGCACTGCGCGTGTAATCTAATGTGCCACCAGATAGGAGTGGTGTGATTTTAGGAACCGGGAGATGGAAAAAGATGCTTGGTTGGTCCTCCTACTTCAAATTTGGGGCACTGCGCGTGTAATCTAATGTGCCACCAGATAGGAGTGGTGTGTTAAGTAGTACTATTCTTATCAGTTTAATCCCTGTCACGTCCCCCTCATCAGGCCTTTTTTAGTCGAATGTAACGTCAGTCCCTTCGGGATCCATCCCTCATTCATCTTAATAAAGGTGAGGTAATCTAGACTTTTTTGACCTAGGCGACTTCTCTTCTCAGTGACAATACCTCCTGCTGCACTGAAGGTCCTTTCTGACAGGACACTTGAAGCGGGGCAGGCCATAAGTTCTATCGCAAATTGGGATAGCTCAGGCCACAGGTCAAGCCTGCACACCCAGTAGTCAAGGGGTTCATCGCTCCTCAGAGTGTCGATATCTGCAGTTAAGGCGAGGTAGTCTGCTACCTGTCGGTCGAGTCGTTCTCTGAGGGTGGTCCCCGAAGGGCTGTGGTGATGCGTAGGACTTAAAAAGCTCCGTATGTCCTCCATCAACAACACGTCTGTAAAGCGTCCTGTCCTTGCCGGCGTGGTTGTGGGAGGAGGAGGATTACTTTCACCTCTTCCCCTGTTAGATTCCTGTTGTGCTGTGACATCACCCTTATACGCTGTGTAAAGCATACCTTTTAATTTATTTTGGAACTGCTGCATCCTTTCCGACTTGCGGTAATTTGGTAACATTTCAGGCACTTTCTGCTTATACCGGGGGTCTAGTAGCGTGGACACCCAGTACAGGTCGTTCTCCTTCAGCCTTTTTATACGAGGGTCCCTCAACAGGCACGACAGCATGAAAGACCCCATTTGCACAAGGTTGGATTCCGAGCTACTCATGTCCCGTTCCTTGTCCTCGGTCATCTCACTGAAGGTATGTTCTTCTCCCCAGCCACGTACAACACCACGGGTACCAGATAGGTGACAACGAGCACCCTGGGATGCCTGTTGTGGTTGGTCTTCCTCCTCCTCTTCAAAGCCACATTCCTCCTCTGACTCCTCTTCCTCACAATCCTCTTCCAGCGTTGCCGCAGGTCCAGCAAGCGATGCAGATAAGGCTGTTTCTGGTGGTGATGGTGACCACAACTCTTCCTCTTCACGCTCATCTACGGCCTGATCCAGCACTCTTCGCAAGGGCATGCTCCAGGAAGAAAACAAATGGTATGATGTCGCTGATGGTGCCTTCGGTGCGACTGACTAGGTTTGTAACCTCCTCAAAAGGACGCATGAGCCTACAGGCATTGCGCATGAGCGTCCAGTAACGTGGCAAAAAAATTCCCAGCTCCGCAGAGGCTGTCCTAGCACCCCGGTCATACAAATAATCGTTAACAGCTTTATCTTGTTGGAGCAGGCGGTCGAACATTAGGGGTGTTGAATTCCAACGTGTCGGGCTGTCGCAAATCAAGCGCTTCACTGGCATGTTGTTTCGCCGCTGGATATCTGAAAAGTGCGCCATGGCCGTGTAGGAACGCCTGAAATGGCCACACACCTTCCTGGCCTGCTTCAGGACGTCCTGTAAGCCTGGGTACTTATGCACAAAGCGTTGTACGATCAGATTACACACATGTGCCATGCACGGCACATGTGTGAAATTGCCCAACTTCAATGACAGCAACAAATTTCTTCCATTGTCACAAACTCCTTTGCCGATCTCCAGTTGGTGCAGAGTCAGCCACTGATCCACCTGTGCGTTCAGGGCGGACAGGAGTGCTGGTCCGGTGTGACTCTCTGCTTTCAGGCAAGTCAACCCCAAGACGGCGTGACACTGCCATATCCAGGATGTGGAATAGTACCTGGGGAGCTGGGGGGGTGCCGTTGATGTGGAGCAAGATGCAGCAGCAGAAGAGGACTCAGCCGAGGAGGTTATGGAAGAGGATGGAGTAGGAGGAGTCAGGGCTGCTATCAGAAATTTTGGGGCCCTGACAAAGCACAAGGTCTGGGCCCCCCCCCCCTCCTTCCTGGGCCCGCCCACGCCCTACCTAGTCCGCTGAAAATGATGCAGGACTGAATGTGGTGTGTATAGTGGAAGTGAATTAGAATGTGTGTAATGGATGTAGTGTTTGTGTGTATTAGATACTGTTTGTGCAGTGAATGCAGAGTGTGTGTTTGTGTAGCAGATGCAGTGTGTATAGTGAACGCAGAGTGTGTTTGAGTAGTGGATGTAGTGTGTGTTTGTGTAGTGGATGTAGTGTATGTATGTACTAGATGAAATGTGTTTAGTGGATGCAGTGTCTGTAGTGGATGTAGTGTGTGTGTTGTGTTAGTGTATGCAGTGTGTATGTTGTGTTAGTGAATGCAGTGTGTGTGTGTGTTGTGTCAGTGTATGCAGTGTGTTTTGTGTCAGTGTATGCAGAGTGTGTGTTGTGTTAGTGTATGCAGTGTGTGTTGTGTTGGTGTATGCAGTGTGTGTGTGTTGTGTCGGTGTATGTAGTGTGTGTGTTGTGTTAGTGTATGTAGTGTGTCAGTGTATGCAGTGTGTGTGTTGTGTTGGTGTATGTAGTGTGTGTTGTGTTAGTGTGTGTGTAGTGTGTCTGTGTATGTAGTGTGTGTGTGTTGTGTTAGTGTATGTAGTGTGTGTGTTGTGTCGGTGTATGTAGTGTGTGTGTTGTGTTAGTGTATGTAGTGTGTCAGTGTATGTAGTGTGTGTGTTGTGTTGGTGAATGCAGTGTGTGTGTTGTGTCGGTGTATGTAGTGTGTGTGTTGTGTTAGTGTGTGTAGTGTGTCAGTGTATGTAGTGTGTGTGTTGTGTTAGTGTATGTAGTGTGTGTGTTGTGTTAGTGTATGCAGCGTGTGTGTGTGTGTGTGTGTGTGTGTTGTGTTAGTGTATGTAGTGTGTGTTGTGTTAGTGTGTGTTGTGTTAGTGTATGTAGTGTGTGTGTGTGTGTTGTGCTAGTGTATGCAGTGTGTGTTGTGTTAGTGTATGTAGTGTGTGTGTTGTGTCAGTGTATGCAGTGTGTGTGTGTGTGTCAGTGTATGTAGTGTGTGTGTGTCAGTGTATGCAGTGTGTGTGTGTGTGTGAGTGTATGCAGTGTGTGTGTGTGTGTGTCAGTGTATGTAGTGTGTGTGTGTTGTGTCAGTGTAAGTAGTGTGTGTGTGTGTGTAAATCTGGTGGGGAGGGGGAGGGGGAGGAATGGGCATTCACAAAAAATTTTTTTTTACATTTAAATTTAATTAAATTGTTTCTCCCCCCTCCTTGCTTACCTTTGTCCAGGGAGGGGGGAGATTCCATCCCTGGTGGTCCGGTGGGGGCCCCCCGGCTCCCTGTTACCGCAGAGGGGGCCCAGGCAGCACACAGCTTCTCCTCTCTTCTCTCCTCCAATAACTCTCGCGAGACCCGCGGAGCGTTGCCATGGCGAGAGTTATAGCAGGGAGGAGAAGAGGAGAAGCTGTGTGCTGCCTGGGCCCCCTCTGCGGTAACAGGGAGCCGGGGGCCCGCGGCTGCACACATAGATCGTGATATTCGCTATCTATGTGTGCAGAGAGGGAAAGTGGGGCCCAGGACTGCCAGAGCAGTCCGGGCCCCCCAGGGCCGCCGGGCCCGTGACAACCGTCATGGTTGTCACTCCCAAAATAAATCAAGGGCCCCCTTACAGGCCCCACCCATACTGCGCAGCAAGCACCACCCATGTCCCGCCTCCATGCACCGCCTCCAGCCAACCCTACACAATCTTTAGACACAAGGAACAAAAGTGCAATAATCCCTTCGAGGCCCCAATACAATTGAGGGCTAATGGGCCATGGAGGGGGAGAGGCTATCTCAGTGTCCTTTAGAGAGTGTGTTAGAAAGAATCCCCTCCAGGCCCTATTAGAGACTACAATGGAGTCTAATAGGCTTGGAAGGGGGTCTTTCTAACAGAGGCCATCTCAGTGTCCCTGCTGGAAACAGTCGCCTCCAGGCCCCAGTAGAAACTACATTTGAGGGCTAATGGGCCATGGAGGGGGGGAGCATTCTAGCAGAGGCTATCTCAGTGTCCTTTAGAGAGTGTGTTAGAAAGAATTTCCTCCAGGTCCCATTAGAGACTACAATGGAGTCTAATGGGGCCTGGAGGGGGGTCTCTCCAACACTCTGGTTCCTATTCACAATATAGCTGTGGCGAAACCGACCTCGCCACGTGTCCTTGGAGGGGGCTGATTGCCCGCCTCTTGCCTTTGGACTATGGACCAGACTTTAGGGGAATGTGATACCCCAGATAGCCATACCATGGAGCCTATTCATATAATGAAAGACTATGGGAAAGACTTTAGCTCCATGGCAATTGTACTGTGTGAGTAGGATCTGCGCGCTATTCGGTAGTTTTGTGCGTGCAGATCCCAG
Organism: Pelobates fuscus; assembly: GCF_036172605.1. NCBI lineage: Eukaryota > Metazoa > Chordata > Amphibia > Anura > Pelobatidae > Pelobates > Pelobates fuscus. The sequence goes on along the minus strand of NC_086324.1, from coordinate 103,679,878 downwards.
CTATCTGGGGATAGGTGAAATGTCTGTGTGTTATGTGTAAATGTGACTTTATGTATTTTAAAGTGTTTTATGTCGTTTTGCAACCATGTGGTTAATGGAGTCTGCCTTTAGTCCTGGGTAATTGGATTACTTCTCCAATTAACTCTAGGGCAGAAGGGAGGAAACAAGGGTGCATTGTGGGGATGTATTTCTGCCAGCCAGAAAGGAACAAAAGATACTTTTAGTAACTTTTGAACCCCTGGTCGGATTCATGCCATTTTTTAATATGTTGTTCCCCTGAATGGATTGATTGTGGATATGTATTTTTATGTGAATGTGATGTATGGTTTTAAAGTTATGAAAGTTGTGTAAAAGTATATTTTACACTGTATGCATAATGGGATTATGTGTCACACTAAGGGGAGGGGAGGTGTGGGAGGTAACATCTATGTCATTGGTTCTTTTATGCCTCCCCCTGGGTGTGGCCTGTATGTGTGAGTTGGAAATAAAAGCCAGGCTGGATGAGCCAGTCCAGGGTTCCTGTTTTACCCTCAAAGTGAAGTGTCGTCTCATTATTGGGGGAAGGATTTATTGCATGCTGTTCCAGTTGACTGCTAGGAGTGCAAACCTATTCGTATGGTTCCTATTCAGCTGTCTACAGCATTCAGAGGCTTGAGAGCATTCATATGCTTCTCAGATTCGGTGATTGTGGTGTCTGCCAGAGTGCTTGGAGTCCTCAGGAAACGCTAGGAGCATCCATTAACGGAGGTACTCAGTCGGGGTGCCAGGTGATCCGTTACAATAGCAACACAACTTAGCTCGCTGATACCTAGGCCAAGTTAGCTCCTCTTACCTTAATTACTGTTGCTGACAGTCTGTGGGCTTGCTGGAAGGCTGTGGGCTTACTGGCTGCGGCTGGCAGGCTGTGGGCTTGCTGGCAGGCTGTGGGCTTGCTGGCTACTGCCGGCAGGCTGTGGGCTTGCTGGCTACTGCCGGCAGGCTGTGGGCTTGCTGGCTACTGCCGGCAGGCTGTGGGCTTGCTGGCTGTGGCTGGCAGGCTGTTGGCTTGCTGGCTGCGGCTGGCAGGCTGTTGGCTTGCTGGCTGTGGCTTGCTGGCTGCGGTTGGTAGGCTGCGGGCTTGCTGGCTGTAAGCCTAACTGGTGGCCTGTGGGCTGGCTGGCCGGCCTGTGGGCTGGCTGGCTTGCTGGCTACTGGGGCACTTGTAGATTATTTAAAGAAATAATCCATGCACAATAACCACTACTGCTCTGTGTAGTCGTTATGGTGCCAGGAGGGCCGGACCCCCCTTTCAGAGTAAGTAGTCAAACCGTTTAAGAAAAGTTTGACAACTTACCTGGCGTCTGCTGAGATATGAGGCTGTAGTAGGGTATAGGAGCAGTGGTGCAATGTTTAAGGGGTGCAGTGTGTGTGAAAGGTTCAGTGTGTGTGAGGGGGTGTAGTGTGTGAATGTGTAGGGTGTGTGGGGCAATGTGTGTATGAGGGGGCTGTGTATGTGAGTGGCAATGTTAGTATGGGGGGCTGTGTGTGTATGGGTGGGCAGTGTATGTGTGTGTGTGTAAATGTGTATGGTGTGTGTGGGTGTATGGTGGGCAGTGTGTGAATGTGTATGGTGTGTTGGGGCAGTGTGTTTATGGGGCTAGAGTTCACTCTCACCACTGCGACCACCAGGAATCCCTGGTGGTCACAGTGTTGAGAGTGAACTCTAGCCCGTAGCTCCAGGGCTAGAGTTTACTCTCGCAAGAGCCGTAACGTTGCCGTGGTAACCGCGGCAACGATCTGTGCTCGTGCAAGAAGGACCCAGAGGAGCTGCAGGCTGAGCTCTCTTCCTCCCTCCCCTGCCGGCTGCCCGCACGGTGCCTGCGGACAGGGGAGGGGGCAATTGCCCTCCTCTTACTCCCCCCTCCCACTCTTCTTACTCCCCCCTCACTCTCTTCTTACCCCCCTTCTTACTCTCCCCCTCTTCTTACTCCCCCCTCCCCCTCTTCTTACTCCCACCTCTTCTTACTCCCCTCCCCCCTCTTCTTACCCCCGTCCCCCTCTTCTTACCCCCTCCCTCTCTTCTTACCCCCCTTCCTCTCTCTTCTTACCCCCTCCCTCTCTTCTCCTAACCCCCCTCTCTCTTCTTACGCCCCTCCCTCTCTCTTCCTACCCCCCTCCCTCTCCTTACCCCCCTCCCTCTCTCTTCTTACCCCCTTCCTCTCTCTTCTTACCCCCCTCCCTCTCTCTTCTTACCCCCCTCCCTCTTCTTAACCCCCCTCCCTCTCTCTTCTTACCCCCCCTCCCACCCCCCTCCCTCCCTCTCTCTTCTTACCCCCCCTCCCTCTTGTGTGAAAGGTTCAGTGTGTGTGAGGGGGTGTAGTGTGTGAATGTGTAGGGTGTGTGGGGCAATGTGTGTATGAGGGGGCTGTGTATGTGAGTGGCAATGTTAGTATGGGGGGCTGTGTGTGTATGGGTGGGCAGTGTATGTGTGTGTGTGTGGCAATGTGTGTAAATGTGTATGGTGTGTGTGGGTGTATGGTGGGCAGTGTGTGAATGTGTATGGTGTGTGGGGGCAGTGTGTTTATGGGGCTAGAGTTCACTCTCACCACTGCGACCACCAGGAATCCCTGGTGGTCACAGTGTTGAGAGTGAACTCTAGCCCGTAGCTCCAGGGCTAGAGTTTACTCTCGCAAGAGCCGTAACGTTGCCGTGGTAACCGCGGCAACGATCTGTGCTCGTGCAAGAAGGACCCAGAGGAGCTGCAGGCTGAGCTCCCGGGTCCTCTCTTCCTCCCTCCCCTGCCGGCTGCCCGCACGGTGCCTGCGGACAGGGGAGGGGGCAATTGCCCTCCTCTTACTCCCCCCCTCCCCCTCTTCTTACTCCCCCCTCCCCCTCTTCTTACTCCCACCTCTTCTTACTCCCCTCCCCCCTCTTCTTACCCCCGTCCCCCCTCTTCTTACCCCCTCCCTCTCTTCTTACCCCCCCTTCCTCTCTCTTCTTACCCCCTCCCTCTCTTCTCCTAACCCCCCTCTCTCTTCTTACGCCCTCCCTCTCTCTTCCTACCCCCCTCCCTCTCTCTTCTTACCCCCCTTCCTTTCTCTTCTTACCCCCTCCCTTTCTCTTCTTACCCCCCCTTTCTCTTCTCCCCCTCACCCTCTCTCTTCTTACCCCCCTCCCTCTCTCTTCTTACCCCCCTCCCTCTTCTTAACCCCCCTCCCTCTCTGTTCATTCCCCCCCTCTCTGTTCATTTCCCCCCCTCCCTGTTCATTTCCCCCTCCCAGTTTATTCCCCCCCTCTCTGTTCACCCCCCCTGTTCACCCCCCCCTGTTCACCCCCCATCCTCTGTTCATCCCCCCCTCTCTGTTCATCCCCCCCTCTCTGTTCATCCCCCCCTCTCTGTTCATCCCCCTCTCTGTTCATCCCCCCTCTCTGTTCATTCCCCCCCCCCTCTCTGTTCATTCTCCCCCACCCCCTCCCTCTCTGTTCATTTCCCCCCCACCCCCTCCCTCTCTGTTCATTTCCCCCCCACCCCCTCCCTCTCTGTTCATTTCCCCCCACCCCCTCCCTTTCTGTTCATTTCCCCCCCACCCCCTCCCTCTTTGTTCATTTCCCCCCCACCCCCTCCCTCTCTGTTCTTACCCACCCCTCCTGTGTAGCGTGGCCGAGCTGCTGTGCGGTCCGGTGCCCGGCCGGAGTGACAGGAAGGTGCACACTGAGCACCTTCCTATCACTCTGGCCGGGCACCGGACCGCACAGCAGCTCGGCCACGCTACACAGGAGGGGAGCGCTCAGGCTGCTGCAGCATTTAAAGGGGCGGGCCCCCCTCCCGGCCGGGCCCTCGGACCATGTCCGAAGTGCCCGACCGGTCAGTCCGCCCCTGCCTGGGAGGAGTAGAGGAGGTGGCAGCAGGCCTGCCTGCAAGTCGTGGCAGTGTCACCAACTCCTCTGCAGAGCCACGCATTCCATGCATGGCAGCCATCAGCAGGTTTACCCAATGCGCAGTGTAGGTGATATACCTGCCCTGACCATGCTTTGCAGACCAGGTATCAGTGGTCAGATGGACCCTTGCCCCAACACTGTGTGCCAGACATGCCATTACTTCCTTTTGCACAATCGAGTACAGGTTGGGGATTGCCTTTTGTGCAAAGAAATTTCGGCTGGGTACCTTCCACTGCGGTGTCCCAATAGCTACAAATGTTTTGAACGCCTCAGACTCCACCAGCTTGTATGGTAAAAGCTGGCAGGCTAAGAGTTCAGACAAGCCAGCTGTCAGATGCCGGGCAAGGGGGTGACTTTGTGACATTGGCTTCTTACGCTCAAACATGTCCTTGACAGACACCTGACTGTGGGCAGATGAGCAGGAACTGCTCAAGGCAAGAGCCGGAGTGGCGGATGGTTGAGAGGGGGCAAGCAGGACAGCAGTGGTTGTGTGGTGGAATCTCAGTAAAAATAAATTTACTAGGACAAGATTGCCATGTGGCATATGTATAAATGTTGGTGTATCAGTTAGTCAGTTACACGTAGCTAAGATACAATCAACACTGTATTGAGCAAGTGCAGGAATGTAGAAACTGAAAACACTTCCCCTCCTCCATTGTTCTGGGTGAGCCATGTGGTCTAACAGGTAAGGGAAGTTAGGCTTTGTTCAGCTGATTGGGTAAAGAGTATATGTGGGTAGAGTTAACTATAGGAGGAGCTATATGTCTATATTATGCATTTACACAGTCAGTTCTGGGCTCAGATCTTGTTGTATTTTGGTGACATTAGTCCCTCTGAGCCGCGGTCGGTGAATCGAATAAAGAATCTCTTCCTTCCTGAAGAAACCTGTGTCCACTTCTCTGTGCTTGGCTTCCGTCAGTTTCTCCGGTATCATTTGGTGCATTGGGCCGGGAAGCTCATCGTTCAACAGTAGCTGAGAAGCAGAGGCGTGAGACGGTCTATCTTTGCCCACGTTCTCTACGGCTGCACCCCTGAACTTCTGCGTGGACCTCCTTTCGTCTCGGCGCCACTGGTCCAGGAGATCCAGGAGATCATCGGCCTCTACGTAGTAAGTGCTGGGGTGCCCCCGTCGATGAGTGTGAACCCAGGTTCAGGAACGAGGAGGTAAGACGACTACTGTTTTAGACGGTGGACCCACTAGGGGTATTGGATACTGATTGTGCGGTAGGCCCATAAGGGGTTATTTGTGTATGGAATCTGCCCCCTCCAGTGGAGGGAAGGAGCGAGGGCGCACCGCTCAATTAAACGCCCTTTAGTAAGCCCGTTTAATTTTGGTTTGGAGTCAGACGGGGTTCTGGTGTAAATAGCCCTAGCCGGACACCGGTGTCTTGTCTAGACTAGCGTTCTAGGGTGTATATTACGTTCGTTAGGTCGGAGGGACCGGGAGACTAAGCGGCGTCTGTGTAAATTCGGTCCGCTAGATCTCAACCTATCTTGGCTAAGTGGGAAGGCGTGTAAATTTGGAACCCACTAGATTTTTGATAGAGTATATAGACTAAGAGGGTTCTGTGTAAATTCCGCCCTCTAGTTCGCTATATGTGGTGTTTGGGCAGCGTGGCTAACCACAACGGATGTAAATTGTTTTAGGTAGTCCATCAAGGTACTGGCCAATCGATTAGTTGGGAATTGTAAATGTGTTAAAGATTGTTGTAGTAGAGTGTATATCTTGCCAGATAGCGTGAGCTCTGCCGTCTAGCGAGAGTGTGAATAGTGTGTAACTGTATTATAGCGCACGGTACCATAACCATGTATAATAACTACTGATATTGTAAATAACTACTAATAACTGTTGTCTATGTTGTATGTTTAACACCATAACCACTACTAATTGAACTGTGACTTTAAATTGTACTCTAACCAATGCTAACAGTACTATAACTACTGTTTGTAAAGACAATGTTACTGGGGTATGTTATAGACGGGTAATTCAGATATAGGGAATTATAGCGTTGGTGACTGTATAGTTTCGCCAAAGGGCACAGTATTAGTTATTTACTGACTGGTGTAACAGCTGTGTGTGTACGGGAATTCCCTGTATGTTTTGTTGTATGAGTTTGACCTAGTAACTGTGCCAGATGGTGCTGTTGCCAGGGAAACGAGTGTGACTGTTGGAGGTGTGTTTGTTGTGTTTCTTTGAATTAGACGCTCCGTTGCTAAGTATGGATGCGCCAGAATTCAAAGATTGTTGATCCCTTAGAATGTATGCTAAATAACTTTAAAAAGGGATATAATGTGTGTGATTTTGGGGTTAAATTGGCTACCTTATGTAGTAGAGAATGGCCTCTGTAGTAATCTGTCTTGATTTAAATCTAGTACATTTGGCTGTCTCTATTATGCTTGAATTCTATGACCAGTTTCCATATTTTGACTGTTAAAACAGTTTGTGTTACTAGATGGTTACCAAAGCTGGTTTGTCCATCCCCAATGGAATCTGACCCATCTGACCATCCCTCAACTAAATTCTTTAGCAAGAACTGGTGCAGCTGGTATGTCCACCTGTGCTCTAATTGTCTCTGGCTCTCAGATGCCTGCCCCCTCCTATTTCTGTGCCTACCTACCTCCCAACTGGTTCTTTGTATTCAGTTTTATTATTAGCAGTCAAAATTGTGAGGAGAATTCTTAACAGTAACTGAATCCACTGAATCAGATAATTCTCAGCAATTACACAATACCATAATCACTGACAACACCATAACCACTGATAATACCATAACCACTGAAAACACCATAACCACTGACAATACCATAATCACTGAAAACACCATAACCACTGGCAATACCATAATCACTGAAAACACCATAACCACTGATAATACCATAATCACTGAAAACACCATAACCACTGACATAACACTATAATTACTGAGCCTTGTGTGCCTTTAGTAACAGTAAATTAGTTTTGAAATACAACTGGATGAAATGGTCAATGGTATAGGACGCTGGAATACACTGTTACCATTTTTGGTTACTGGTCAGGCTCCTCCTAGCCCTGTCCGAAACATTTTGTTAACCAAGTTACTGACCAGTAAAATTAATTTATCCATTCCCACCTACCTCACCACTCCCCGACCGGAACCTATGACTAAACAACCCTATCTAAGTCCCAACCTAACCTGACAAATGACCGGTGCTCTCCAACTTTGACATTTACAAATGCCACTGCAGCTTACCCCTGGTCCCCCACACATTGATATTAATGGTCAATTACAGTTGGCAGACCCTGTATTTGTTTATGTCCCGTTCACCATGACTGATCTGTTTAATTGGAAGACCCATAATTCCTTTACGAAAGCAGACGAGTCACCTAGTGCTTTCTATGAGAGATTGCTGGAGTCATATAGATTATATACTCCTTTTAATTCAGAGGCCCCTGAGAACTCTCGAATTAACAACTCAGCATTTGTCAGCCAGACCCAAGGTGATATCAAAAGAAAATTGCTAAAGTTAAAGGGATTTGTAGGAATGTCCATATCACAGTTAATGGAAATTGCAAGTCAGGTGTATATGAACAGGCAGATTGAAACAAAGCAGGAGGAAGAACGTAAAATGAGGATGAAGGCAGATATGCTAGCTGTAGCTATCATAAGTGTAGAGAGACAGGGAAGGGAGGTGAATAGAGGAGTTGAGAATAGGCTGAGTAAGGGAGGAAGTAGGAATCACTGTGCGTATTGTAGAGAGGAAGGATATTGGAAAAGTGACTGCCCACAGAGGGAATATAAAGCAAGTTATAGATAAGACAAGAGAGAAGGTTACGAGATGGTTACAGAGGTGGCTATAGAGAACGTCTTGGAGGGAATGACAGTAGTAACAGAGGAAGTGTTCAGGGAAGTAGATACTATTCCCCTACCCAGAGATTAAGGGATAGAGAAGATAGAGATTTTTTTTCGGTCTGGCTGACACTGTCATGGAAGACTATTGATACCGACTGGGCTCCATCCCCTTTAGCCAAGTGCAGCCTATGGTCGATGTATCAATAGAGGGAAAGAGGAGCTCTTTCATGATTGACACTGGTGCTGAGTACTCTGTGGTAACTAACCTAGTTGCTCCTCCTTCAGGAAGACTATAATTATGATAGGAGCTACTGGGAAAAGCGCTGCTAGACCAATTCTCAGGAGTCATACTTGTATTCTAGGAGGCCATTTTGTTAAGCACCAGTTCCTATATATGCTGGAGTGTCCAGTTCAGCTTCTAGGACGAGATTTATTATCAAAGCTTCAAGCCCAGATAACTTTTAAACCCAACGGATCAACGTCTCTGAAGTTTAATAGATCACCAGGCATAATATCAGTATCGGTGCAAAGGGAAGAAGAATGGCACTTCTACTCTATAATAACAAATACAGACCCTAAGAGTGATGAATCCTTATTTGACATTTCAAGAATATGGACAGAGAATAATCCTCCAGGACTTGCTCGCAATATTCCACCAATACACATTGAATTAAAGCTTGGAGCGTATCCTGTTAGCCTTAGTTAGTACCATATATTATAGAGGGCTAAGGAAAATATACAAACCTATGTGGATAAGTGTGTAAAGTATGACATCCTAAAATTCTGTACCTCCCCTTGGAACACTCCATTATTACCTGTTCAGAAGCCGGGATCAGATGAGTATCATCCTGTACAAGATCTAAAAGCAGTTAATAATGCAGTAGTCAATATACACCCAGTGGTACCCATCCCCTATAATCTGCTTGCTTTAATACCAGGTGGGGCAACCTACTATACCTTCCTAGACCTCAAAGATGCTTTCTTTTGTTTCTGGGGTACTGCTGAAAAATTATGTATGGGCATCCACCTTCCATACTTGGTAACTTAAGGGGGGATTTGAGTCAGTTGGGAGAAGGAATTACCCGGCAGCAGGTTGTAGAGTTGGGTAAAACTATGGAGGAGGTACAGAAATGGGTACAAGATAGATTACCTGTGAATATTTATCCACCTGTTCATTCTTACCATCCAGGGGATCAAGTGTGGATAAAAGAATGGAACACTGTTCCATTAGGATCCAAATGGAGAGGTCCCTATGTTGTTCTTTTATCTACCCCAACAGTTGTAAAGGTTGTAGAAGTGACTCCGTGGATTCATCACTCTAGGGTAAAAAAAACAAACAAAAAAAAAACCAGCGGCAGATTCCTGACAAGCTACCATAGATCCAGAGAATCCTTGCAAGATCCGGTTGAAGCGTGTGACCGAGTTGGATTAAAAGTGTTTTTTTTGCGAAGATAATATTGTTAAAAGGGAACATCAACAAAGATCTACAAGTGAGTGTTTTTGACGGCCATAATAAAGCCTGACCACTCACCCACGTATCATAGCCAGGGTGTCTCGAAGGGACCTCTGTGAAGAAGAGCAGAACTCCATTCCCTGCAGCCCTTACACCCTGGAAGCTGAGGTGCCATCGCACGGACGAAGACTGAGGATGAAGACGTCGAAAGAAGTGCTTTTGATAATGTATATTTTTGTGTCTTTTTATATTCAGGAAGGTAGAGGTACCGACACTCCTAGCTGTGAGGTTTGCATTAAGACTACTATAACAGGTAATCATATTTCCCAGACCCTAATTTGGCATTCACAATATGAGTGTAAGGGATATGTGTCTAGGTGTAGATACCTAGGTATAGAATATAGTGTATGCCATTTAGGAGTAGGAGAACCTAAGTGCTTCAATCCAGAGTATCAACCCCGTACAATTTGGTTGACCCTGTATTAGAAACCGTACATTCTTCGGGTGTTCTGCTATTTGATGCATGTAAAGCGATATCAAGTGGTAGAAAGCAGTGGAATGTATGTGGGGATCTTAAGTGGGAGAGAACGTATGGGTCTAATGATACATATATTTGCCCCAGTAGTAAGTACAAATATGTGTCTAGGTGTAGATACCTAGGTATAGAATATAGTGTATGCCATTTAGGAGTAGGAGAACCTAAGTGCTTCAATCCAGAGTATCAACCCCGTACAATTTGGTTGACCCTGTATTAGAAACCGTACATTCTTCGGGTGTTCTGCTATTTGATGCATGTAAAGCGATATCAAGTGGTAGAAAGCCGTGGAATGTATGTGGGGATCTTAAGTGGGAGAGAACGTATGGGTCTAATGATACATATATTTGCCCCAGTAGTAAGTACAAATATATGGATCCAAAGTGCCCAAATAAAGATATAATTATTGTCCGTATTGGTCCTGTGTAGGGTGGGCAACCTGGGGACAGACAGTAGATAAGGATATGATCGTCACTAAGTTGCCTACCAAGCCATATTGTAGGTCTAGGGAATGTAACCCAGTCCATATACTTATCAATGACCCAGAACAATTCAAAGATAGGTTTGGGAACTTATTTGGGTTCCAGATATATGGAACAGGTTTGGATCCTGGGACAATATTATTTATATGAATAGAGACCGATACCGTAGCATCCCAAACTCATCAGGTTTTCCATTCTTTTTATGAAGAGATGAGTGTAGAAAATAAGATCCCCCATAATGCTAAGAACCTGTTTATTGATTTAGCCGAGAGTATTGCTGGTAGTCTTAATGTAACCAACTGCTATGTGTGTGGAGGTACTAACATGGGAGACCAATGGCCATGGGAAGCAAAGGAGGTAATGTATTCCGGTTCTGAGACAGTTGAACAGTTAATATCTTCTCAAACTGATTATCAAGTGAGTGTTAGAGGTAAATCTGAGTGGTGATTAAAGACCTCCATTATAGGTTATGTTTGCATAGCAAGAAAAGGAATAATGTTTAACACATCTGTAGGAGAACTAACTTGTCTAGGGCAAAAAGCTTATAATGATAGTACAAAAGATACAACTTGGTGGTCAGCTTCAAATGTCTCAGAACCACCTAATCCGTTTGCAATTTATACCAATTTAAAGGATGTGTGGTTTGACCTATCTGCTATATCTAGTTGGAAAGCCCCAGCAAATTTGTACTGGATCTGTGGTAAGAAAGCCTATTCGGAGTTACCACAGGACTGGGAAGGGGTATGTGTATTAGGTATGCTCAAACCATCCTTCTTCTTGTTGCCAATTGAAACAGGAGAGACCTTGGGAGTTAAAGTTTATGATGTGAATCATAAAAAGAAGCTAGCATCCTTGAATGTAGGTAGCTGGGAAGATAATGAGTGGCACTGGATACCTTAGCGCGCTTCATTGCCAATAGGAGGGATGTAATATGTGAGGGAACTGGTTAACAGCCAAACTGTATGCCCATGAAGTGTTATTGTATTCTAATACAGGGATTCAAGCCTCATTCTACCATTAGGCAATTATGGATTCCTCTGTAAAGCACATGGCCTTCTTACCAGGTAAACCAGTTGGGCTGTTGATAAAGTCCTCCATTCACTTCCAGTGCAAATAGAAGGAGGTGTATGTGGAAAGTTCAATCTCAGCAACTGTTGTTACATAGTTACATAGTTACATAGCTGAAAAGAGACTTGCGTCCATCACGTTCAGCCTTCCTCACATATGCTTTTGCTGTTGATCCAAAAGAAGGCAAAAAACCCAGTCTGAAGCGCTTCCAATTTTGCAACAAACTAGGAAAAAATTTCTTCTTGACCCCAAAATAGCAGTCAGATGTCTCCTTGGATCAAGCAGCTATTATCCCACTAATTAGAAATTGTATCCCTGTATGTTATGTTTTTGCAAGTATTTATCCAATTGCAATTTAAACATCTGTGTAGACTCTGACAAAACCACCTCTTCCGGCAATGAATTCCATATCCTTATTGCTCTTACTGTAAAAAAAACTTTTCTTTGCCTTAGATGAAATCTCCTTTCTTCAAGCCTAAATATGTGACCTCGTGTCCTATGTATAGCCCTGTTTATGAATAGATTTCCAGATAATGGTTTGTACTGGCCCCGAATATATTTGTATAATGTTATCATATCCCCTCTAAGGCGCCGTTTTTCCAAACTGAAGAGATTTAAATTTTTTAACCTTTCTTCATAACTAAAATGCTCCATTCCTTTTATCAATTTTGTAGCTCGTCTCTGCACTTTTTCTAGTGCCATGATACCCTTCTTTAGAACAGGTGCCCAAAATTGCACAGCATATTCAAAGTGTGGTCTTACCAGCGATTTATAAAGAGGCAAAATTATATTTTCATCTCGAGAATTTATGCCCCTATTTATACATGACAAAACCTTACTGGCCTTAGCAACGGCAGATTGACATTGCATATTGCTACCTAATTTGTTGTCTATAACAATTCCCAAATCCTTCTCGTGTGTGGTTATCCCTAGTTCACTACCATTTAGGGTGTAAATTGCTTGTGCATTCTTAACCCCAAAGTGCATAACTTTGCATTTTTCTACGTTAAATTTCATCTGCCATTTTAGTGCCCAGTCCCCCAATCTATCTAAATCCCTCTGCAGTAAGGCAATATCCTGCTCACATTTTATTACTTTACAAAGTTTTGTGTCATCTGCAAACACTGATACATGGCTTTCAATGCCCATTTCAAGATCATTTATAAATATGTTAAATAGAAGCAGTCCCAAAACAGAACCCTGAGGGACACCACTTACCACTTTTGTCCAGCTTGAAAATCTACCATTTATGACAACTCGCTGTACTCTATCCTTAAGCCACTGTTCTACCCAAGAACAAGAATATTCATCTAGACCAATTTATTTTAGTTTGAAGACTAACCTATTGTGAGGAACCGTATCAAATGCCTTGGCAAAATCCAAGTAGATCACATCCACTGCAACACCCTGATCTATATTTCTACTTACTTCTTCGTAGAATGCAATTAGGTTAGTTTGACATGACCTATGTTTCATAAAACCATGCTGATTATTGCTAATAACACAGTTCTTCCCAATGAATTCCTGAATATTATCCCTTAATAGCCGTTCAAATAATTTCCCAGTCACAGAAGTTAAGCTCACAGGTCTATAATTTCCAGGCAAGGATTTTGAACCCTTTTTAAATATAGGAACAACATCTGCCTTCCTCCAATCCTCCGGTACAATACCTGAAACAAAAGAATCTTGAAAAATTAAATACAGAGGTTCACTTATTTCCCCACTTAGCTCCTTAAGTACTCGTGGGTGGATACCGTCAGGCCCCGGAGCTTTATTTACATTAATTTTCTTTAATAGCTGTAGCACCTTGTCTCGAGTTATCCAATCACAAGTTATCTGCAAGTTTGTTGCAGCAATCATATGCATATCTCTTGCCATAGGATCCTCATTAATATATACCGAAGAAAAATAGTTATTTAAAATTTCTGCCTTTTCCTGGTCTTCATTGACTAACAGACCCATCTCTGTTTTCAGTGTACCTACACTTTCATTTTTTGTTTTTTTAGAATTAATGTACTTGAAAAAATGTTTGGGGTTGGTTTTGCATTCTTTGGCTATCAATTTCTCATTTTCTAGTTTAGCCACTTTAATTGCCTTTTTGCAAGTATTATTGGCTTCCTTATATCTGCATCTGATTGGTCCGATTTAAATGCTTTAAAAGCCCTTTTCTTATTTTTAATCTCTTGTTTTACTTCTCCACTAAGCCACATTTGTTTTAATTTGTTTCTTTTATATTTATTACCCAATGGTACATACTGTGAAATGTACCTTTCTAATATTTGTTTGAATAGTTTCCATTTTTCCTCAGTGTTTTTATCACTAAGGCGTTTATGCCAGTCGATATGTTGTAGAGCTGCCCTAATCTTATTAAAACTGGCTTTTTTAAAATTATACGTTTTAATATACCCCACCTGCTTTTGCTTTTTTGAGTTTATTTCAAAAGTTACCATATTGTGATCAATATTTCCCAAATGCTCCCCTACTTGAATGTTGGTTAAAAGATTAACATTGTTTGTTATAACGAGATCCAGACAAGCATCCTTTCTAGTTGGTCCTTGTACCAGTTGTGACATAAAGGTGTCATTTAACACATTCAAAAAACGGATTCCCCTAGCTGAAGTACTAGTCCCTCTATTCCAATTTATGTCCGGGTAATTAAAATCTCCAATAATTAATGTGTTCCCCCGATTTGCAGCTTCACCAATTTGCTCTAACAGCAGTTCTTCCTCATTAATATTTACATTTGGTGGTTTATAACATATCCCAACCAATAACGTATTTCCCTTTGTTTGCCCCAAGCAGATATCTACCCATAAAGCTTCCACATTTTCCTCATCACACTCCACATGCCTAAGATTTGACTTGAACTCATGGCTGACATACAAACATACCCCACCACCCTTCTTGTTTTTCCTATCCCTCCTAAATAATGTGTACCCATTTAAGTTAACTGCCCAGTCATGTGTCTCATCCCACCATGTTTCTGTTATGCCTATTATATCGTATTGTTTAGTGTATGCTATTGCCTCTAGTTCCCCCATTTTGTTATATAGGCTCCTTGCATTAGTAAGCATACATTTAATATTACCATGAGTCATTTGTACTTTTTGTGAATCAATATTACATACCTCCTCTGTTCTGAGCTTCCCCCTCCCCCCATCTCCACCCCCATTGTTCTGAGCTAAGGCCCATCTCATTTCTATGCTATCTCCATTTTCTAGATTGCTTTGAGCCTCCCCCCTACTACTAGTTTAAAATCTCCTCCAACCTTCTAGCCATCCTGTCCCCCAGCACAGCAGACCCTCTTCCGTTTAGGTGCAATCCATCACGACTATACAGGTTGTACCCAAGCGCAAAATCGGCCCAGTGCTCTAAAAACCCAAAACCCTCTTTCCTGCACCAAGACTTCAGCCACGCATTGACCTCTCTAATCTCCCGCTGCCTTTCTGCTGTAGCGCGCGGCACAGGTAATATTTCTGAAAATATTACCTTGGAGGTCCTTTTCTTTAGTTTACTTCCTAGATCCCTGAACTCACTCTTTAGGACCTTCCATTTTCCTCTGACTTTGTCATTGGTACCAATATGGACCATGACAGCTGGGTCATCCCCAGCCCCTCCCAATAATCCCTCCACTCTGTCGGCAACATGCACATAGATGATGAAGGGCTGCACATAGTTGATGAAGGTCTGCACATAGATGATGAAGGGCAGGCAGTGGCTGATCTCACAAGCCACATGGCTAAACTGACGCATGTACCGACTTAAGCCTGGAACGGGTACAATTCTAGTAGTTGGTTTGGAAGTAGGTACGAGCAGCTTGGAGGGATCAAGACATTGGTAGGAGGAGTCATGTTGATTATAGTGTGTCTCTTTCTACCATGTTTGGTTCCATTGGTAATTAGGTCCATACAGAGTGTCATAGAGAGCACGACAGAAAGGAAAACAGCTGCGCATGTAATGGCTGTTTGCAAGTATGAACCCTTAGCCCAGAGAGAATATATTCAGAATGAGGAGTGCTGAAGGAATTTGTAATGATCCTAAGATGCTTACGAGGTCTGTTCTGATTCATGGCAACCTGAGGTGTAAGCAAACTATGGTTAAATGATGCATCTGGAATTGTGAAATATCAGAAGCATCAAAGGGGGGAATGTGGTGGAATCTCAGTAAAAATAAATTTACTAGGACAAGATTGCCATGTGGCATATGTATAAATGTTGGTGTATCAGTTAGTCAGTTACACGTAGCTAAGATACAATCAACACTGTATTGAGCAAGTGCAGGAATGTAGAAACTGAAAACACTTCCCCTCCTCCATTGTTCTGGGTTAGCCATGTGGTCTAACAGGTAAGGGAAGTTAGGCTTTGTTCAGCTGATTGGGTAAAGAGTATATGTGGGTAGAGTTAACTATAGGAGGAGTAATATGTCTATATTATGCATTTACACAGTCAGTTCTGGGCTCAGATATTGTTGTATTTTGGTGACATTAGTCCCTCTGAGCCCCGGTCGGTGAATCGAATAAAGAATCTCTTCCTTCCTGAAGAAACCTGTGTCCACTTCTCTGTGCTTGGCTTCCGTCAGTTTCTCCGGTATCAGTTGATGTGGCTGAAGATGCTGGACCAGTAGGAGGATGGCGGCTTTGAGTTTGTGTGCTGCTTGTACTCATGTGTTGATCCCATAGGTGTTTGTGATGTGCGATCATGTGCCTTCGCAAAGCAGTTGTACCTAGGTGGGTGTTGGACTTCCCATGAGTCAGTTTCTTTTGGCACAGGTTGCAAATGGCATCGCTGTTGTCAGAGGCAGACACACAAAAAAATGCCACACTGCTGAGCTCTGCAATGACGGCATTCTAGTGGTGGCAACAGCATGCGTTGATTGGCGTGCTGTCTGGCTGACCCCGGGTGCCGATGCATGCTGTCTGACTGTGCCACAAGCTCCTTGCTTCCAACTCATCTCCTCCTCTCTGTCTCCCCATCTGAACTTTCCCCCTGTTCTTCTTCTCTTCTAGCGGGACATCCACGGACGCATCGTCATCATCAACCGCTTCACTTGTATCTGACAACTCAGCAAAGGAAGCAGCAGCGGGTACAACATCATCATCATCACACCGTACGTCCATGTGTGTAATGCTGCATGACTGAGACATATCCCTGTTATCTACATCCTCCGGCAATAATGGTTACGCATTACTCATTTCTTCCAACTGATGTGTAAATAACTCCTCTGACAGATCAAGTGAAGCGGCTGTGGTGCTAGTGTTGGTGGTGGCGGCAGGCGGGCGAGTGGTAACTTGAGAGGTGCCCGAAGCTAAGCTGGAGGAGGATGGTGCGTCAAGGTTCCGAGCGGAAGCTGTAGAAGATCTGGTGTCCTGTGTTAGCCAGTCAACTATGACCTCAGAACTTTTCGAGTTCAGGGTACGTGGCCTCTGAACACTGGGCATAATTCTAGGGCCAAAGGGAATCACAGCACGATGGCCCCTGCGGGGTGGTCTGCCTCTGCCTGTCATTTTTTTTTCGATTAGTGGTACTATGCGTGCAAGCTACTGTGACAGCAGATATGAGTGGCACTGTGTACTGGCAGAAGTTGGCAGAGTAGACGCTGTAGGTCTGACACACACGCTTGCAGACAACTAACTGTTATTCAATCTATTAACGTCAAAATAATTTTTTTTTTTTAAATGTACACTACTGTTACACCAGATATGAGTTGCACTGGTGTGAAACTGTGCCCTGGCAGGCCCTGAAACGCACAGGTGTGAAGGAAACTGACTGCTATTATTTCATAGTCAAATTTCTAGTTTTTTTTTTAATGTACACTACTGTTACACCAGATATGAGTTGCACTGGCAGGCCCTGAAACGCACACGTGTGAAGGAAACTGACTGCTATTATATTACAGTAAAAAAAGTTTTGTTTTTCTAACTTGTCCAGCTTATTAGTCCACACATCAGGACTTGAATGATGGTATAAAATAGCAGGATACCAGCTCGATCAGAAATAAAAAAAAACTTTATTATGTAGATAAAATCCAAGATCTCCGTTCCCATTTGGAAGTAAAATAACTATATATCAGTGTTATATGAAAAATATCTACCAGTCCCATACGAAACTTCAACACTGCAGGTTTCACTTCCTGGAACTCGGAGTTCCGTCCGATTACGTGATGACGTAATTACGTAAATGACGTGATGACGCGTTTCGCCCAATCGGCTTCCTCAGATCCGATGCCTTTACCTTAACCGTTCATGTATTATGTTATTCACTAGTCTCATCTCATGGGGCGACTCACACTTGATTTATAACTAGTGGTGGAGCTGCTGATATAAATACACAGTTGATAACGTGCAAGCTACACCCTAAACATGACAGCCATCTTTCACAACAATGTACTGCTATATACTCATGCCCTCAGTGCAACTAGCCATGATATACGCACGTTAAGCCTAGCATGCTGAAATATAACACACTTCTGTCTAAAAAAAAGAAAAAAAAGAATGCAGCTTCCGAATGAATCTAAAATGGATGCTGTCCAGGATGTGGGAGGGTCTGGGAGGGAGTGTCTGCTGCTGATTGGCTGGAATGTGTCTGCTGACTGTGAGATACAAGGTCAAAGTTTACTCAATGATGACGAATAGGGGGCGGACCGAACATCGCATATGTTTGCCATCCGTGGCGAACGCGAACAAGCTATGCGCCAGTGAACTATTCGGGACATCTCTACCCCACTCCCTTCTTTAGGTAAATGGAATGGTTTCCAAAGAATCGAATATCCTCTCAATAATAGATATAAATGTAGAGTGCTTTATTGTAAAGTGCACAAGTAGTAGAAATGTTAAAAATAAGATATAACAACATATAAATAAGAATGGAAACCTTACAGTCCAAAGGTAAGTCCTTAATCAGGTATCTGTAGGTTCTTTATGATGCAATATGCATTTCGCCTCGCTGGGAGGCTTCCTCAGTTGCTGATACTGTCCTGTCTGTGGATTTCCTTTTAAATTCACCTAAATTGGCATTTTTGCCTTATTTGCGGTCACTTCCGGTGTCGGGTTATGCGTTCCATAAGTGGAACGCATGTGGTTCACATCCGTTCGTCTACATGTCATACGTTCACTTCCTGTTCCGGATTCCGAGTTGTGCGTTCCATTGGTGGAACGCATGTGATTCGTGGTGATTCTTCTATGTTGGAGCGCATTCATGTGTTCCATAATGTTCAGTATACTTATATGTATTTCTCACCCCTTATTCAATCGTTTTAAAAACGCAAATTGTTGCGTTTTTATCTCATCAAATAGTCCATTTACAATCCATGGGTGAGTATATACAATAAATACATGGTGAAAAAAGAGAACAAAAGAGACAGAGAATTACAATAATTATAAAAATATAAAAAAATATTATAATTCAAATCTCTTATACCATAAAACACAGAAATAAAACCCAAATAGTGGTTTAAAAAAATGGTTATATACGTTGCTTGTTTTTGATGAGTTCTTTGTTTCCATGTACTACTATGGATATCAGTAAAGAAAGATATGCAAAATATAAATGCCTCCTGTGGCGTTGTAAAATTCACGTTTAGTAAATCATCTTTACGTTCGGAAACATCACAACCACCTAACATATAATTTGTTTGTAGGAAGCAGTACAAATGTTAATTAAGCATTCTGCGGATGTCAATGCTCGAGATAAGAACTGGCAAACCCCTTTGCATGTAGCTGCAGCTTACAAAGCAGTCAAGTGTGCAGAAGTGATAATTCCGTTACTGAGCAGTGTCAATGTTTCTGACAGAGGAGGACGTACAGCCTTGCATCATGCAACCTTGAATGGACATATAGAGGTATGTGACCTGAGAAGGGGCTCGCTGAAATGCAAGCTACTTGAGCTACTGTCTTAGTATTCCCATAAATTCTTGTTTGTGGCTTAAATGTTTGAACCTGCATTTTTATGAAGTACATGTTTGTTTTTTGTTTGTTTATCTACAGGTTGTAACAATGAGACCCAAATGTGGTATACTTAAAGCGGCACTGTCATGCCGAATCACGTTTTTTTTTCTTTAACCCCCCTCCTGCCTCCACTACATCCAATTGACCTATTAGTCACCCCCTAATGCCCCTAAGCCCCCCATATTACCTCTTTTTTATTCTTTATTTTCTGCCCCAATCTATATTCAGGGCGCCACCATCTTTGTGTGGGTAGGTGAAGTCCCTGTGGGGCACGTCATCTGCCCACACTGGATAGCACTGAGATTCCCGCACATGCCCAGTTAAACACCTGGGCATGCGAACGGGAATTTCATCTATTCATTCATTTATCAGACAGACAAATGAATGAATAGAAAAATCAGACGAACAAACTAACACCGAATATCAGTGTTCGTTTGTTCGTTCAGTTTGTTACAAGGAGGGAGCTACCGGCGCGCAGCTCCCTCCTTGTAATATGTAACTATAGAAGCGTCAGGGAGCAGTGCTCCCCACCACTTCATAAGCCCCACAGATCCCCCTCTCACTCTATGGGGGTCAATATGACCCCAATAATAGCATAAGGGAGATTAAAATCTCCCCAATGCCCCTACTCGCTATACCGCGAGTAGGGGCATGTCCACTAAACAGTGAGCAGCCTGTGGCTGCCCACTGTAAAATAAAAACACTACTATCCGGCCCCCACCCCTGCGCGGCGGGTGGGGGACCTAAATAACAATAAGGGGGAGTGGATCTATTGTCCTCCCCCCGGCCCCCACCCCTGAGCGGCGGGTGGGGGCCATAAATTACAATGGAGGGACGGGGACCTACTGTCCCCCCCCGGCCCCCACCCTTGAGTGGTGGGTGGGGGCCATAAAGATAATGAGGGGGGGACCTACTTTCTTTCACCCCAAGCCCCCACCCCTGTGCGGCGGGTGGGGGCCATAATGATAATGAGGGGGGGGACACACCTACTCTCCTTTCCCCCCGGCCCTTACCCCTGGGCGGCGGGTGGGGGCCATAATGATAATGAGGGGGGACCCACTGTCCTCCCCCCCCCGGCCCCCACCCCTCGGCGGCGGGTGGGGGCCATAATGATAATGAGGGGGACACACACCTACTCTCCTTCCCCCCCCGGCCCCCACACCTGGGCGGCGGGTGGGGGCCATAATGATAATGAGGGGGGACCTACTGTCCTCCCCCCCCGGCCCCCACCTCTGGGCAGCGGGTGGGGGCCATAATGATAATGAGGGTGGACACACACCTACTCTCCTTCCCCCCCGGCCCCCACCCCTGGGCGGCGGGTGGGGGCCATAATGATAATGAGGGGGGACCTACTGTCCTCCCCCCGGCCCCCACCTCTGGGCAGCGGGTGGGGGCCATAATGATAATGAGGGTGGACACACACCTACTCTCCTTCCCCCTCTCCGGCCCCCACCCCTGGGCGGCGGGTGGGGGCCATAAGTAAAATAACCCCCCCTCCCCACCCCAAGCCCCTAGTCACCCACCCCCCCCACCCAAATAAAAAAGCCCCTACCTACCCCCCTCACCCTAAAAAATAGTGAGGGGGGAATAAAATTACTACCCTGTAAAGTAAAATTAAACTTACCATTCGACGTCTTCTTTTTTCTAAAATCTTCATTTTTCAGCCCCAAAAAAGGCCAAATAAAAATTCATGGGGGGCGGCGCCTGACATGCAAGCCGAGCGGTCGCATGTCCGATGGGCTCCCACTGTACATGCTGATCAAATGGAAATAATCATTGATACAAAGCCTGAAAATATGCTGGGGTATGCCACCCAAGTCGGGGGCACCCTGGTGAATCGCCTGATACCCAAAATTAAAGTTTTCCATGATCGTGAACCAGAGGTGGCACGCTGTGGCCTGCAGTGGACGGAGCCGGGGAAGACGGACGCTCTCCTCGCTCTCACGCCGGAGCCACTGATTTCTTGCCCCCCCCCCCGGGACCAGTGGGGGTGATCCTGGTCCACTCCCGTGGAGCAACTGGGCTACAGAAGCTACAAGCAGCGAGGCCAAACAAGCAGCTTCCAAAGCGGAGGCCCGCACAATGGTGGATGTCACGTGCACCTCCAAAGACGAGGCTTAACGCCATATTCGAGGCCTTCTGGATGAAACTAGCCAGCAGGGAGAGGCAAGCCGGGACAGGGGCACACTCACATGGAGAGAAGTTTGCGCAGCCTGCCCACAGACGCGCAGTCTTACCTGCAAAGGGAGCTCAGAGACGGCGCCATGGGAGTAGACCTTTCCCGCCAAAACGGAAACCCAAACAACTGCACCAGACAGCTACACCTCATCACACATTACGACAGGTCCCCCCTAAACCTAGCTGCACACCGACACCAGCTGGGAAGCCGGGGAGAGATCGTCACTCCTCACTGCGCCGGACCCAAATAACGCTGAAAAGATCCCAACAGACCCCTCCGGGCGCATCATCTTACAGCACTCTCCGCACAGATCTTCACAGCAATGGACGGGTAGGCCCAACACTGGGACTTGCACAGCTGGACTCTGTATTGACACGGCGGGGTATTGGCTAGACGCAGTGCGGGACTGCAATCGCGGGCGCAGTTAGCCCCTCATGAAAATCCCTCAAACACAGCAAGTATAGGGGAAAACAAACATACAACTGAACATGGCTAGCTTATAGTATACTTACAGAGACATGGGCACCAGTGATACATACGTTTCAAAGTGACCCTCTATGTGGCATGCATAGTGCATAACTCTCTGGGTGAAGGGTTCTCTGATTTCCATCTAATTAGCATATAGTAAAGATGGTACAGTGGCTCAACACTGTCGTTGGCTCCAGTGGGAATCTTTAATTTCAGTTTTCGCTGTTATTTACTTTTTAGATTTTATTCTTAAAGTCACTATACATAACCTTCTATTACCATGCAATACCATGTACTGTGTATATCCTAGGTTAATCCTATTTGCCTCCTCCAGCCAACATGATATGATGCCCAATAACCATGCTTATTGTATTAACTATAAAACTGTGCTCCAACTCTGAAATGGCATGCTCTAATTGAACATGTAACCTGTTTAAAATATGCTTGCTGTAATCATACAGCTAGACTAGACCATGCGGGCTCCTTTCCCGGGTGGCACACCTCTGAGGTCATACCAGTCTATTTAGCTAACATACTCCCTACTGCCGTGATGGGCATGATAGGACAAACATTATTTTATGCCTTGTTGGCCTCCCATACGCATTCACCGACCATAGTGCCCAGCGGCTACCCGGCTGAAGAATCAACCACAGTTTAGCGTGCTATGTTATCTTGATTTATTACACTCGACTAAGTTAATGCCAATCCATATAGTATGTCTCAAACCATCTTACTGTTTTATTAAGCGACATTATATGCATCAAGAAGTTTATCTTTTAAAAATGTGCAGTATTATCACATGCCACAGTTGTATGCCTCTTGACATATCTGTATTTACTGTCGTGGCACGGCAAGCCTGTCTGTCAAACATTTGCACAACAAAAATAAAGAATTAAAAAAAAAAAAAAATCCATTATACCCGTCGAACCTAAAATAAAATAAAATAAAATAAACCCGAGCGCAAAAAAACCTGACAAAAAAAAAAAAAAACAGAGCGCAAAAAAAAAATCCATCTTCACCCATCGAGGGCTCCGCGCAGACTGAGCTCCGCAGGGCAGGGGAAGGCTTATAAATCCTTGCCCCGCCCTGCAATTAGGCTAAGAACACTCTGATTGGTGGGTTTAAGCCAATCAGAGTGCTCTTTGTCATTTTACACAGCATGGGAAAATTCCAAAGAATGTTCCCACGCTGTGTAAAATGACACAGAGCACTGTGATTGGATGGATTTCAAGCCATCCAATCACAGTGCTCTGTGTCATTTCACACATTGTGCGAAAGTTCCAGGGGTGGGTGCCATGGGGGGAGGACAGTAGGCACCCCCCCCCTTCATTATCATTATGGCCCCCACCCGCCACCCAGGGGTGGGGGCCGGGGGGGAGAGTAGGTGTGTGTCCCCTCATTATCATTATGGCCCCCACCCGCTGCCCAGGGGTGGGTGCCGGGGGGGGAGGACAGTAGGTTTCCCCCTCATTATCATTATGGCCCCCACTCGCCGCACAGGGGTGGGGGCCTGGGGGGGAGGACAGTAGGCCCATCCCTCATTATCATTATGGCCCTGGGCGGCGGGTGGAGGCCGGGGGGAGGACAGTAGGTTCCCCTTTCCCCTCATTATCATTATGGCCCCACCCGCCGCCCAGGGGTGGGGGCCGATGAGGGGGAGGACAGTAGGTTTCCTCCTCCCTCATTATCTTTATGGCCCCCACCCACCGCTCAGGAGTGGGGGGGGACAATAGGTCTCCCCCCTTATTTTACTTTAGGGCCCCCACCCGTCGTTTAGGGGTGGGGGCCAATAGGTTTTTATTTTTTTTTACAGTGAGCAGCCACAGGCTGCTCACTGCTTACTAGACATGCCCCTACTCGCAGTATAGCGAGTAGGGGCAGATTATTTACTAATACTAAGTAATTTTTACTTAGTATTAGTAAATTTGGCTGAAAGACCAATTTAGGTCTTTCAGCCTTTTAGTAGATAGCTCCCTAATACCGTGGGGAGCTATCTACCAAGCAGCTGCAAGAAGCAGCCGCGGCAATGAATAGGATCGGAGTTTCATTCATTAGAATGAAATTGCGATCCGAACAAAGTGCCGAATTGTGTTCTAAAAGAAACGAACATACTGTTCTCATTCAGTTAGAACGCAGTTCGGCAGTTTCGTCTAAAATGACAGGAAGCATCGCGGGAACACAGAGGAAAGGTAAGGATTATGGGAAAATTGCTCTGACCAGCGGAAATGAAGCACACTTTGCTCCTCCGCTGGTCAGAGCTGGTCAAGTGAAGGAATCCTCCATAAGGCAAAGAGTCCCTACTTTGTCTTATGATTTTAAAGAAAACTATAGCAGATAGGAGGAAATGGAGAACAGATCCTGAGAGAGGGGGAGAAGAGGAAGAGATTGAGGAAAGGTAAGTTCGGCATGACAGTGCCGCTTTAAAAGTAATCCCCTCTTATTCTTGGGGAGTGCAGTAAAAAAAAAGAAAAGAAAATATATTAATAGCACATCCCCTGAAAAAAGCACTTCTTACTAGGGTTGCACCGAAATGAAAATTCTGGGCCGAAACCGAAAATTCATGATGCCCGTGGCCGAAAACCGAAACCGAAAATGACCTTTTTCCCCCAAATGATTTTAAAAAAGTTTTTTTTTTCTATAATTTTTTAAAATATTATTTTGAATTTAATTAATCTAATTAATTTAAGTTCCATAGTGTTCTTTTCTCCCCTCCCCCAGTGTTTTTCCCCATACCATAGTGTTCTTCCCCCCTCCCCCGTCCTATAGTATTCTTCCCCTCTCCCCTGTCCCATAGTGTTCTCCCCCCACTCCCCTGTCCCATAGTGTTCTCCCCCCTGTCCCATAGTGTTCTACCCCGTCCCATAGTTTTCTCCCCCCCGTCCCATAGTGTTCCCCCCGTCCCATATTGTTCTTCCCCCCTCCCCTGTCCCATATTGTTCTCCCCCCCCCCGTCCCATAGTGTTCTTTTCCCGACTTTTTTATTTTTTATTTCTGCATATTTGACCCGTTTGCGGCCGAAAATTTGGGCAGACGAAATTTCAGTGAATCCCTACTTCTGACTATCTAATGATTGGATTTTTTAAAAAACATATTATGTAAAATGTTCACTGAACTGGGAACTTTAGAAAATTAACAAGGGAATTGCAAATAAGCCTAAAGGTACACTCCAAGTACCATAGCCACTACAGATTTTGGACGCTGCTCCTTGCCTCTGGAGAGCCAGAAGTCCTAAGGTTTCAGCCAATGCAGGGCTCAGCTCACAGGTTGAGAATGTAACAAATGTTACTTGATTGCTATCAGTCACTATATAGCTTAACTCAGTTTACAGAAGTTCTTACTTAGGAACTATGATCTCTCTGGCAATGGTATTGTAGTACCCTGCAGATCCCAAGTAAGAAGTCAAACCATTCAAAAATGGGCTTGATAGGGCACTCCTGGGACAATGACCACAATGACAAGCTGTAGTGGTTATGATGCTTAGACTGTTTCCTTAAGTTTCCAAGTAAAATAGAATTCGGATAATATTTCCAGCTTTTCTTTTCTCTTGTCAATCCACAATAATCCCTAGTTTAGATAATAATCCCTACCATGTGCACTTTCCCACTGGCAAACTTTGTTCCGAAAACACTGAGAATAGATGTTTGTTCACACTGTTGGAAATATTTTTTCTTTCAGATGGTAAATCTACTCTTAGCCAGAGGGGCAAATATAAATGCTTTTGATAAGAAGGACAGGCGAGCTCTTCATTGGGCAGCATACATGGGTAAGTACATCACTTACCAATCCAGTGTTATGTGTATAAAAATACAATACATTTCTGTTTACTTTTAATTTTTTCTTATTTTTTTTACACTCTTTCAGTTAAATGTTTCAACATTATTTCACTTTCTTTTTCATTTATTATATTATATATAGGCCATCTTGAAGTTGTAACATTGTTGATCAGTTGTGGTGCAGAGGTCACATGTAAAGATAAGAAAGGTTACACTCCACTCCATGCCGCTGCATCGAATGGACAACTTAGTGTTGTAAAACATCTCCTTAACCTCAGTGCAGAAGTAAGTATTGTGCCAGTCTCAAGTATTCCCTCTATACAGCTATATATCTTACATGCAGCCAGTGCCAGACTGGTACAAACATTTGGCCAGGAAATTTTTTTTTTTTTAATTCTTTATTTATAACAAGGCAAGACACCACATGTATATATAAAACAACAGTAAATGACAGGATCTAATGGCATACAACATCGCATATAAGAATACCGAAAACAGTAACTGGTATATTAAAAATGTAGAGAAATCCCTAAGCAGACTGTCTTAACGGTGTCACCATAAATGATTGTCTTTTAGCCATAGTCCAATAGGAAATAGATGGTCATGGTGTTGCGCCTTGGTGTTTTAAGTTTAAGTAATATAAAATAAAAAATAAAAATGTGATCATTCCCCATACACCATTCGAACTAGCGTAGCACTCGTGGTCATTAAGATGTAGGGCACGTACTCAGAACAAATAGACCGTCTATCCCCAGTCAAACATACGAGCCCCCTGCGAGGGTGGACCAGCCAACCCTGCATCATCAGTATGGTCCAACAAACCAACCGCATCGAAAGTGCTGCGTCGGTTCCCAATGCGCAAATCGTGGAAGCTTGTCTATAGAGGGAACTCAGTAAAAGATGACATGTGGCGTAAATGGAAATTATCGTAGAAAGAAAAGAAAGAGATAGATTAAAGAAGGAGGAGGATCGTCCAAGGGGGGGGGGGAAAGGGGAAGGAAAGGGAATGGGAGGGGAGAGTGCGATATACTGCTAGCCGGCGATAACGATGGGTATTTTCTGTGGACTAAGCGCTATACAGCTATGGGAGGTGACAAAGATCAAAGAGCCCAAGGCATGGGTCACAGGTTGCAACCACCCCAACGGGGCCTGAGAGGTCCTTCGCAGGACGTCATCTTGAGGGAGTGAAACGGGGTTAAGGGTTCGACATCCGAGGAGGGGGACCGGGGAAGATGTCCCAGCAGTCCGGTCCCCTAATCGCCTATTCCACTATCTACCCACGGGGCCCAAACCCTGTCAAACTTTTTGAGGGTGCCTCTGAAAGCATCTTTGATCTTCTGTATGACAGCATCAAGTGAGGCTCACTATGTAGCCAAACTTGGGCAAGTGCTCTCCTGGCTGCTAAGTTCACCTTATGTAATAATGTTTGTTCCGTCCTGGACCAGTTATCTATAGATCTGGCCAGAAGGCACACCCAGGGGTCTAGTTTAACTTCTTTATCAAAAATATCATTCAAAAGTCCTGTCACTAGTTTCCAAAATTTTTGTGCCTCGGGACAATCCCACCACATATGTAGGTACGTCCCTTGCAGACCACACCCTCTCCAGCATAAATCTGTGGGCGATTTACGCATCTTATATAACTTCACCGGAGTGGTGTACCACCGGAAGATAGTTTTATATGCTTGTTCCTGCATGGAGACACATATAGACGAAGTGGCCGCAGCTTCCCAAATCTCCTGCCAATCAATACCGTCCAGTTCTTCTCCTAAGTCCGCTTCCCATTGAGATATATAAGTGAGGTCCCCCCATTCTTTCGTACTCGAGCTTAAGTGAGTGTATAGTAAGGAGATAAGACCCCTAGGGATCCGTTCCTTAAGGCATATAGTTTCAAAGAAAGTGAGCGGCTTCAGGGCACTGATCTTAATCGAAGGGGTTTGGGCGAAGTCCCGAATCTGGAGGTAGCGAAAAAAATCGGCAGGGCGCAGCGTAGCCCTGTTTTTCAGATCCTCAAACGATATAAGGGAGCCACCTTCATACAGATGGCAAATACGCTGTATCCCTGTGCTTTCGATGCCCCCAAAATTCTTAGCATCCAGTCCCGGGGTGAAAGCTGTGTTTCTCAGAAAGGGGGCTAGGGGTGAAAGTCGGGGTGACAAACCGTATTTAGTCGAGGTAGCATCCCAAATTCTCAGGGAATTCGCAATAGCCGGATATTCGATGCGGGGCGAGGGCCGATGTTCCCTAGGGACCCACATCAAAAATTGAGGTAAATCGGGTCCCATGAGAGACGACTCCAAGTCTACTCACCGCCTTTCCTCTGGAGGGGAATGCCACAGAGCTACTTGTGACAGCTATGCCGCCAAATAGTAAAAGTGTAGATTCGGGAGTCCCAGGCCCCCCCTTGTCTTAGCCCTATAGAGAATGTTTCGGGAGACCCTTGGCCTCTTATTTTCCCAAATAAATTTTCCTATCGCCTGCTGGAGCCCGCCTAGGTCAGATTTAGTCAGCCTGACCGGGAGGGCCTGGAACAGAAACAAAATTCTGGGCAGCACGTTCATTTTCACCGAATGGATTCTACCAATCCAAGAAATTGGTTTGTCTAGCCATTTCTCCATATCGGTGATCAGGGCACGCATCAAGGGTGTAAAGTTTTGTGCATATAGACGTGGCCAGGACATTTTAAAGGCAGTAAAGCCCTACAGGAGGGGGTGTGTTGTGTCATCACACGTGCATCCCAAAGTGGATATGTTAATTTAAAGCACCTCCAGGGCATAACATGTGCAGAGCCTTGCTGAAGAGCTTTTACATGCGTAAAATTATGTTTGTTTAGCAGAGCACAAGCAAATTTAATAATTTAATAACTTGTACGATCAGTGTTTGCTGGTGACTTTTCTCTGGTGTCTCTGTAAGTGAGACACCAGAGGACAAAAGAGGGACAGCTTTGTAAGAATGTGGAGTGTGTGTTTGCATGTGTGTGGAGGCTGCAAGTGGAAATGCATGTGTTTGGAGGATGCTCTTGTTATGTGTGTTGGGGATGGCTGCTTGAGGTGTTTGTTGTAGACTACCAGAGAGTGTGTGTCTTTATAGGGGGTGCAGTGTGTGTGTGTATGGACAGGATCGTAAGTGTGAGTTTGTGTGGATAGTCTGTAGTGTTTGTATACGTGGGGGATTGGGGCTGTTGTATGTGTGTGCATGGGTGATAGAAATGGTAGTTTATGTTTTGGGGCTAGAGGGGTTGCAATTTGCATGTTTGTACGCATTGGACATAGTGACTGTAGTTTATGTGCTTGCGGGATAGGGGCTGTTGCATGCGTGTGTCAGTGGTAAAAGAGGCTGTAGTGTGTTCAGGAAAAGGCATGGGGCGGAAGTGTTTGTTTGGGGAATAGAGTGAATTCTGTGGTATTTAAAAAATAAAATTAAAATGTTATTTAAAAAAAAAAAAAAATCTGGGTTTATTTCCACCTACCTCTGGCTTATCTTGGGCCAGGGAGGGTAATCCTGATCCCTTCTAGTCCAGTGGGTTAGGCGACTAATTAACACCTTCAGCAGGTGTATTGTCCTCCCTCCAGCCTGCACTTAACCCACGGCAATGCTCTGTTACATTGTTGGCAGGCCTGTGAGGGAGATCTTTGGACTTTCTATCAGCTGCAGAGGTCAATCTTTGGGTTGGAGCTCATCCAGCTCCAACCCTGCAGGGGCTTCTTTCTTCTCCCCTAATGGCCTTGGACTCTTGGTCCACTTGGTCCCTGTTTGCCCCATGACGCATGCAGCAACTATTCCCAATTTGTATTAAGCCTGTAATTGTGGGAGGGGCTTAGATTAGTTCACTCCCCTATATAAGGTACACCCCTTACCTGACTCCATACCGATCAAAGTCAGCGTCTGAATGAACTCCCGGGTCATCCAGTCGCTATTTTGGAATACTTGGAATACTGTTTTCTCACAAGGTCTTCCATGCTGAGCTGTGTCCAGGAATCCAGCTGCAGGCTTTTTCCGTCCAACCAGCTTCTTGCTTCTTTCATCGCCGCAAATCACGTCCTAGTGACTCACAAACCGTAAGTTGACATACCCGTTACGCCAGGCAACAGTCCCACGGCATCATTCACGGGTCAGGTCCTCAGTTTACGGTTACGTTCGGCGATTTCATGCCAAACTGCATATTCAGTCTATCTTGTTCGTTTTCAGCCGTTCGTTTACACGGCCATTTCGGGCATATCTCACGTTATGCTTTGCCCGTTAGGGCTTTTCGGGATTGTATTACTATGTATTTCCCCGTTCGGACACTTCACTGTCAACTCATTCGTAAAATATATCTCCGTTCGTGCACTTCAAACGCACGAATAGATTAGATACACATGTTCCGTTTTACAATTTTAGTTGGTTATTAGATACTTATGGCCGGTTCGTGCGGTTTACACAGCACAAACAAGATACATTAATACTAATCTTTCATTCACTACAGACAGTTCATGCAGTTAAACGCACGAACATGCAGTTTAGTGGGATTTAACCTTATTGTCTTTTTCTGTATTAACTACTGGCTATTTATATGTTCCATGGATATGTGTTAATTATAAATGTCTTACTTTACAATTCACATGATAATGGTGGCTCTACACTGCCACCTACAGGTCGACAAGTACATTACTATTAATAAAAGATTACAAAACTCTCCACTGACATCTATACATAATCTCTACCTACACTGCCACCTACAGACCACTTCATATATGGTCACCAGGGTAATTTTACAAACAATAAACCCCATGTACACCAAATGTACACCAAATGTACACCAAACAACTAAAGTATTGTTACATGTATACGGATACAGATATATATTATAACAAGTAAACCAGTTATTACACATAAATACCACACAATTATTGTATCATACATACTACAATAACCATCAAAATACATACCTCCCCATAATAATACATACCCTACTGATACTCCATAATTAACCAATTACGGGCATCACATAAATTTAAATACTTAGAACTCACGCTACATATTATAACGTCCACCATGCTACAACTCAAACACTGCCACCTACAGGTCGGCAAGTACATACTTATGGAGATCCTACAAACATCATCTCCACTGACCTCTACAGGTCAAGACAGCCAAACATAATTAACCCCTTAATGACCAAACTTCTGGAATAAAAGGGAATCATGACATGTGTCACACGTCATGTGTCCTTAACCCCTTAAGGACACATGACATGTGTGACATGTCATGTTTCCCTTTTATTCCATAAGTTTGGTCCTTAAGGGGTTAAGGGGTTAAGGTAAAAATGGGTTGTGCCACTTGTCATTATTTTCATACGGTTTCCATCTATTTAGTTACAGGTACTACTGCTACCTATACGGATTGTCAGGTTACAAAACTATACTTCCAGGTACGCACACCTGCTTACAGTATATCCATAACTAAATCTCCCACAGAATAGACATAAGTACTGACAATTAGGGTCATAGGGGCCAATAGGTAATTTTCCTCTTTCTCTGCACTATGCTTCGGATTAGTGGTCCCGCGAGGCCAACACCCCGCCTCAAACTCGGAGGCATACACCCCTCGGGCCACACGTGAGCTAGCCGCCTCGCATGTATCATAGAGAGGGCCTCACTTGTCACTCCCCTTCCTATTACTGTCTTCCTATTACTGGTTACTGTCACCGAGAGGCCAACATCCTGCCACAACGTTCGGTGGCCACAAAAATCCCCTTGCGCCAAGCATAGATAGAGCCTCTCAAGCCACTTCGCAACTAGCAGGGCCTCACCTGTCACCAAAACAATAAGCATAATGGTTTCGCCTTACGGCATAGCTAGCAAGCCAGTACTAAACTACTTGGTTCAAATAATAATTTAATCTTTTATTTATTTAAGTAGCTATCTCTTCATAGCACCCCAGCTAGGGTCAAGACACCTTCTCGTAGGGGAGATGTTGCCAGTCCAGCATCAATCAGATCCTGGACGATCCCGCACATCACCACTGAACAAAGGAGGCGACAAATTTTCCACATCAAGGAAAGCGGAGCTATTCAAACTCCTAAGCACTACAACCGAAAAACTCCAGCAACACCAACTCGGGTGACATCCAGGCTATGCTGACCTCACTCATGAACTCTATGGGCAAGGTTAACGACAGACTGGCTAACCTCGAGGCGGTCAACACAGCCCTCACCGTTCAACAGGCACTAACCGAACCACGGGCTACGGGTACTATTACCTCTTCAGATTATCAGGAAGGGGATCCTGCACACACAATCCCAGCCCACATTAAGCCTGTAATTGTGGGAGGCAAAGATGTCAACCTAGCATCCCTACTAATTGCCTCCCAGGATGTGGTCGAAAATAAGACTTACATGTATGAGGAAGTATCTGTGGTGGTCAGATCCAAAGACTCCAGGTTAAACCGGAAACTGACCATCCCTGAATTTATGTTAACTTTTGGTATATTTAGAGATGTAATTTGTGAAGTGTACCCTAATAGAAGGGAAGAGTTTGATCGTTACATGCACAAGCTGGTGGACCTGGGGAACAAATATGGTGGGTCGGCTTTTTACGACTACCATAGGTCATTTTCCAACAAGGTGCTCTCTCCCAGTATGCTACCCGTATCAATTGGAGCAGACTAGATACGAAACTATTCTGTAAACACTTCGCAGGTCTCAAAACACCGGCTTGTGCATCCTGCTCTTCTACTACCCACACTACAAATTTTTGTTCTAACACGTCAGACGACCGTAATCAGTCACCTAGCACCAGCTACGCTGGTAGAACTGAGAAAACCACAAGAGACAAACTGGGTCGTCCCATAATTTTCTTTGGTAAATCCCAGGTGAGCAATAATTTCAATGTGGGCACATGTAGCTTTAGTGCATGCAGGTTATTGCATATTTGTTCACATTGTTTCAGGGCACATGCGAAAAAAATGTGTCCAAATAAAATGTACCCTAAACCATAGCTAACGTCTGTTAACATTCATGTCTAGTGATGTCGCAAACATAAAGTTTTCAGTTCGCGAACAGCGAACGCGAACTTCCGCAAATGTTCGCGAACGGGCGAACCGCCATAGACTTCAATGGGCAGGCGAATTTTAAAACCCACAGGGACTCTTTCTGGCCACAATAGTGATGGAAAAGTTGTTTCAAGGGGACTAACACCTAGACTGTGGCATCCCGGAGAGGCAAAACTCCCATGGAAAATTACATAGTTACATGGCAAAAAAATTACATGGCAAAACTCCCATGGAAAATTACATAGTTAATGCAGAGTCTGGTTTTAATCCATAAAGGGCATAAATCACCTAACATTCCTAAATTGTTTGCAATAACCTGCTTTATAACATCAGGTATGATGTTGTATCGATCAGGGAGTGTAAGGGTTACGCCCGCTTCACAGTGACAGACCAAACTCCCCGTTTAACGCACCGCAAACAACCGCAAACAGTCCATTTGCATAACCGCAAACTCCCCATTTGCACAAGGTTGGATACCAAGCTAGCTATGTCCCGTTCCTTGTCCTCACTGATGTCATTGAAGGTCTCTCTTCCTCCACCCAGGAAGCGGGAGATGGAAAAAGATGCTTGGTCGGTCCTCCTACTTCAAATTTGGGGCACTGCGCGTGCAATCTAATGTGCCACCAGATAGGAGTAGTGTGTTAAGTAGTACTATTCTTATCAGTTTAATCCCTGTTACTTCCCCTATCAGGGGACGTGTATATAAGGCATCAATTTTAGGAAGCGGGAGATGGAAAAAGATGCTTGGTCGGTCCTCCTACTTCAAATTTGGGGCACTGCGCGTGCAATCTAATGTGCCACCAGATAGGAGTGGTGTGTTAAGTAGTACTATTCCTATTAGTTTAATCCCTGTTACGTCCCCTATCAGGGGACGTGTATATAAGGCATCGATTTTAGGAAGCGGGAGATGGAAAAAGATGCTTGGTCGGTCCTCCTACTTCAAATTTGGGACACTGCGCGTGCAATCTAATGTGCCACCAGATAGGAGTGGTGTGTTAAGTAGTACTATTCCTGTCAGTTTAATCCCTGTTACGTCCCCTATCAGGGGACGTGTATATAAGGCATCAATTTTAGGAAGCGGGAGATGGAAAAAGATGCTTGGTCGGTCCTCCTACTTCAAATTTGGGGCACTGCGAGTGCAATCTAATGTGCCACCAGATAGGAGTGGTGTGTTAAGTAGTCCCCCTCATCAGGCTAATTTTAAGTCGAATGTATCGCCCACTGTCAGTCCCTTCGGGATCCATCCCTCATTCATCTTAATAAAGGTGAGGTAATCTAGACTTTTTTGACCAAGGCGACTTCTCTTCTCAGTGACAATACCTCCTGCTGCACTGAAGGTCCTTTCTGACAGGACACTTGAAGCGGGGCAGGCCAGAAGTTCTATTGCAAATTTGGATAGCTCAGGCCACAGGTCAAGCCTGCACACCCAGTAGTCAAGGGGTTCATCGCTCCTCAGAGTGTCGATATCTGCAGTTAAGGCGAGGTAGTCTGCTACCTGTCGGTCGAGTCGTTCTCTAAGGGTGGACCCCGAAGGGCTGTGGCGATGCGTAGGACTTAAAAAGCTCCGCATGTCCTCCATCAACACGTCTGTAAAGCGTCCTGTCCTTGCCGGTGTGGTCGTGGGAGGAGGAGGATTACTTTAACCTCTTCCCCTGTTAGATTCCCGTTGTGCTGTGACATCACCCTTATACGCTGTGTAAAGCATACTTTTTAATTGATTTTGGAACTGCTGCATCCTTTCCGACTTGCCGTAATTCGGTAACATTTCAGGCACTTTCTGCTTATACCGGGGGTCTAGTAGCGTGGACACCCAGTACAGGTCGTTCTCCTTCAGCCTTTTTATACGAGGGTCCCTCAACAGGCACGACAGCATTTACACAAGGTTGGATGCCGAGCTACTCATGTCCTGTTCCTCGTCCTCAGTGATCTCTCTGAAGGTATGTTCTTCCCCCCAGCCACGTACAACACCACGGGTACCAGATAGGTGACAACAAGCACCCTGGGATGCCTGTTGTGGTTGGTCTTCCTCCTCCTCCTCAAAGCCACATTCCTCCTCTGACTCCTCTTCCTCACAATCCTCTTCCAGCGTTGCCGCAGGTCCAGCAATGCTGATTTCTGGTGGTGATGGTGACCACAACTCTTCCTCTTCACGCTCATCTACGGCCTGATCCAGCACTCTTCGCAGGGCACGCTCCAGGAAGAAAACAAATGGTATGATGTCGCTGATGGTGCCTTCGGTGCGACTGAGTAGGTTTGTCACCTCCTCAAAAGGATGCATGAGCCTACAGGCATTGCGCATGAGCGTCCAGTAACGTGGTAAAAAAATTCCCAGCTCCGCAGAGGCTGTCCTAGCACCCCGGTCATACAAATACTCATTAACAGCTTTTTCTTGTTGGAGCAGGCGGTCGAACATTAGGAATGTTGAATTCCAACGTGTCGGGCTGTCGCAAATCAAGCGCCTCACTGGCATGTTGTTTCGCCGCTGGATATCGGAAAAGTGCGCCATGGCCGTGTAGGAACACCTGAAATGGCCACACACCTTCCTGGCCTGCTTAAGGACGTCCTTTAAGCCTGGGTACTTATGCACAAAGCGTTGTACGATCAGATTACACACATGTGCCATGCATGGCACATGTGTCAACTTGCCCAAATACAATGCCGCCAACAAATTTCTTCCGTTGTCACAAATCACTTTGCCGATCTCCAGTTGGTGCAGTCACTGATCCACCTGTGCATTCAGGGCGGACAGGAGTGCTGGTCCGGTGTGACTCTCTGCTTTCAGGAAAGTCAACCCCAAGACGGCGTTACACTGCGGTATCCGGGATGTGGAACAGTACCTGAGAGCTGGGGGGGTGCCGTTGATGTGGAGCAAGACGCAGCAGCAGAAGAGGACTCCGCCGAGGAGGTTATGGAAGAGGATGGAGTAGGAGGAGTAGAGGAGGTGGCAGCAGGCCTGCCTGCAAGTCCTGGCGGTGTCACCAACTCCTCTGCAGAGCCACGCATTCCATGCTTGGCAGCCATCAGCAGGTTTACCCAATGCGCAGTGTAGGTGATATACCTGCCCTGACCATGCTTTGCAGACCAGGTATCAGTGGTCAAATGGACCCTTGCCCCAACACTGTGTGCCAGACATGCCATTACTTCCTTTTGCACAATCGAGTACAGGTTTGCCTTTTGTGCAAAGAAATTTCGTCCGGGTATCTTCCACTGCGGTGTCCCAATAGCTAAAAAAATTTTGAACGCCTCAGACTCCACCAGCTTGTATGGTAAAAGCTGGCGGGCTAAGAGTTCAGTCAAGCCAGCTGTCAGACGCCGGGCAAGGGGGTGACTTTGTGACATTGGCTTCTTACGCTCAAACATGTCCTTGACAGACACCTGACTGTGGGCAGATGAGCAGGAACTGCTCAAGGCGAGAGACAGAGGGGCGGATGGTTGAGAGGGGGCAAGGAGGACAGCAGTGGTTAACGTGGCTGAAAATGCTGGACCAGGAGGAGGATGGCGGCTTTGAGTTTGTGTGCTGCTTGTACTCATGTGTTGATCCCATAGGCGTTTGTGATGTGCGATCATGTGCCTTCGCAAAGCAGTTGTACCTACGTGGGTGTTGGACTTCCCACGACTCAGTTTCTATTGGCACAGGTTGCAAATGGCATCGCTGTTGTCAGAGGCAGACACACAAAAAAATGCCACACTGCTGAGCTCTGCAATGACGGCATTCTGGTGGTGGCAACAGCATGCGTTGATTGGCGTGCTGTCTGGCTGAACCCGGGTGCCGATGCATGCTGTCTGACAGTGCCACTAGCTCCTTGTTACGACCTCCCCCTGCTTCCAACTCATCTCCTCCTCCTCCTCCTCTCTGTCTCCCCATCTGAACTTTCCTCCTGTTCTTCTTCTCTTCTAGCGGGCACCCACGTGACATCCACGGACGCATCGTCATCATCAACCGCTTCACTTGTATCTGACAACTCAGCAAAGGAAGCAGCAGCGGGTACAACATCATCATCATCACACCGTACGTGTGTAATGCTGCCTGACTGAGACATATCCCTGTTATCTACATCCTCTGGCAATAATGGTTGCGCATCACTCATTTCTTCCAACTGATGTGTAAATAACTCCTCTGACAGATCAAGTGAAGCGGCTGTGGTGCCAGTGTTGGTGGTGGCGGCAGGCGGGCGAGTGGTAACTTGAGAGGTGCCGGAAGCTAAGCTGGAGGAGGATGGTGCGTCAAGGTTTCGAGAGGAAGCTGTAGAAGATTGGGTGTCCTGTGTTAGCCAGTCAACTATGTCCTCAGAACTTTTCAAGTTCAGGGTATGTGGCCTCTGAACACTGGGCATTATTCTAGGGCCAAAGGGAATCACAGCACCACGACCACGATGGCCCCTGCGGAGTGGCCTGCCTCTGCCTGTCATTTTTTTTTCGATTAGTGGTACTATGCGTGCAAGCTAGTGTGACAACAGATACGAGTGGCACCGGTGTGCCCTGTCAGGCCCTTAAACGCACACTCGTGAAGGAAACTGAATGCTATTATATTACAGTCCAAAAAGTTTAGTTTTTTTTAAATGCAAGCTATTGGGACACCAGACATGAGTGGTGGCACTGGGCAAGTGGGCACAGTATACGCTATGAGCCTGACACACATGCTGGCAGACAACTAACTGCTATTCAATCTATTACAGTCAAAATTGTATTTTTTTTTTTAAAATGTACACTACTGTTACACCAGATATGAGTTGCACTGGAGCGACACTGTGCCCTGGCAGGCCCTGAAACGCACACTCATGAAGGAAACTGACTGCTATTATATTACAGTCCAAAAAGTTTTGTTTTTTTTTAAATGCAAGCTATTGTGACACCAGTGAGTGAGTGGTGGCACTGGGCAGGCCCTGAAACGCACACTAGTGAAGGAAACTGACTGCTATTATATTACAGTCCAAAAAGTTTTTGTTTTTTTTAAATGCAAGCTATTGGGACACCAGTGAGTGAGTGGTGGCACTGAGCAAGTGGGCACAGTATACGCTGTGAGCCTGATACACACGCTGGCAGACAACTAACTGCTATTCAATCTATTACAGTCAAAATTTTATTTTTTTAAAAAAATGTACACTACTGTTACACCAGACATTAGTTGCACTGGTGTGACACTGTGCCCTGGCAGGCCCTGAAACACACACTCGTGAAGGAAACTGACTGCTATTATATTATAGTCCAAAAAGTTTTTTTTGTTTTTTTTTAAATGCAAGCTATTGGGACACCAGATATGAGTGAGTGGTGGCACTGGGCAGGCCCTGAAACGCACACTAGTGAAGGAAACTGACTGCTATTATATTACAGTCAAAAAAGTTTAGTTTTTTTTTAAATGCAAGCTATTGGGACACCAGTGAGTGAGTGGTGGCACTGGGCAAGTGGGCACAGTATACGCTGTGAGCCTGACACACACGCTGGCAGACAACTAACTGCTATTCAATCTATTACAGTCAAAATTATATATTTTTTAAAAAATGTACACTACTGTTACACCAGATATGCGTTGCACTGGTGTGACACTGTGCCCTGGCAGGCCCTGAAATGCACACTCGTGAAGGAAAAATTAAATGCAAGCTATTGTGACACCAGTGAGTGAGTGGTGGCACTGGGCAAGTGGGCACAGTATATGCTGTGAGCCTGACACACAGGCTGGCAGGCAGGCAACTGCCATTACATTACACACACAAAAAAAAAGCAGACTGATGTTCTAGCCCTAAAAAGGGCTTTTTTGTGGTGCTGTCCTTACAGCAGAGATCAGATGAGTCCTTCAGGACTGTAGTGGACACTGAATAGCCTTGCCTAGCCTAGCTATCAATTTCTTTATAAAATCAGCAGCAGCTACACTGTCCCTACTCTCACTAAGAATGCAGCTTCACAATGAATGTAAAATGGATGCTGTCCACGAGGTGGGAGGGTCTTGGAGGGAGGGTCTGCTGCTGATTGGCTGGAATGTGTCTGCTGACTGTGAGGTACAGGCAGGGTCAAAGTTTACTCAATGATGACGAATAGAGGGCGGACCGAACAGCGAATGTGTTCGCCGACCGTGGCGAACGCGAACAAGCGATGTTCGCCAGGAACTATTCGCCAGCGAACAGTTCGGGACATCACTATTCATGTCTTCTCAGCACTACTGACCAATCACCCCTCCAGACATATGGTAGATTTTCTCATCTCTGGTTTCTCAGAGGGGTTCCATACAGGCATTATACATATGCCCACAGGCCATCTTGAATGTCCAAATTTACAATCAGCGCAACAGAACCCAACGGCCGCAGATACACTCATAGCCTAAGAACTGGCAGAGGGGTTTTTGTTCGGGCCTTTTAAAACCCCACCTTTTACGGCATGGTGCACAAATCCCATTGGGATAGTCACAGGGAAATCTTCCCTTAAGCAGAGACTCATCATAGATCTGTCAGCCCCTCATACCTCTTGTACCCCAAGTCTTAACTCCCTAATTCCCTCCGAAGAGTTTTCCTACAAAATGCCACCATAGATCATGCCATCATATACATCACGCAAGCAGGGATCGGAGCTTGGCTGTGTAAGACAGACATTACAAATGCCTTTAAACTACTACCTATCCACCCTACACTCTGGCACTTCCATGGCATCAAATGGGCAGATAACTATTATGTTTTCTCCCGCTTAACCTTTGGGTCAAAAGGTAGCCCCAAAATCTTCGACACTTTTGCAGAATCACTTTGCTGGTTGTTACTTAACATTTCCAGATGCCCCATAGTCATCCATTATCTGGATGATTTCTTGCTGATCGAAGAGAACTAATTTCCCCCCAGAAGTCTCAAAGAAACCATTAGTCTGTTTGACCACCTGGGAGTCCCAGTATCCCCTAAGAAAATCGAAGGTCCAGACACAAGCATTACATTTCTGGGTATACAACTAGACTCTGCCTCCATGCAAGCTAGTTTACCACAAGAGAAAATTACAAACATCCTCAACAGCATCAACCATTACATCTTACTGGGTAATTGCAACCGCAAGGAACTTCAATCTCTCATAGGTTCTTTGAACTTTGCCATGCGCATCATCCCTCAAGGGCGTGCTTTCATATCTAGACTTCTCTGTCTTTTTCCACATTTCCAACACGAAAACTAAAGATTGTCTTTGGATGTGCACGCTACGGCAGACCTGCACATGTGGAAAGAATTCTTGACCACCTGGAATGGTAAAAGCTTGTTCTTCGCAGAATTGTCTGACATATCTCCAACCATATGGTCAGACACGGCGTCTACCACGGGTTTTGCAGCAATCTTTGGGAACTAATGGCTTTAGGGTAAGTGGCCTGAAGAAGTCTATGACTTAGAAGGTTTTTTTACAACCTCAGCTCTTTTTGAGATTTACCCCATTGTATCAGCTGCCGTGGCGTGGGATATTTATGGTCAGGTTTGTCAGTCCGTTGTCATACAGACAACCAAGCCACATGTCACATCATTAACAAAGGCCGTTCATCATCCCTAACAATCATGAGATTTCTCAGGAAATTCACGTGGTTAGCAGCATGCCACAATTTCTACTTGGTCTGCTTTTATGTACCGGGCATTAGTAACATAGCAGCTGACAGTCTGTCTCGTTTCAACTTTCAAGCTTTTCGGCAAGCACTCCCATCAGCAGCACAAGCAGCCATAGCCGCCCCTCCGTTCCAACAGTTAACTATGGACTAGAACTAATCATGCAACATAGCAGGGATCTGTCCAAATTGGCACTATCATCCAACACTCACAAAACATACAACAGGGCCTTCACACATTTCACAAGATTTCTGTCTGACCACGACATAGCCCAACCTTTTGTCATGACATCTATCATAGCCTTCACTTCTTTTTGCCGCCTTAAACAACACTTATCTTACAACACCATCAAATTATATCTTACAGGCATTCAACATCACATGCTAACACTACAACCTAATACACATAGTTTCATGTCATCTTATCAGATAAAGAACATACTCAGAGATATTCAGAGATCCACTCCTCCACGTCCCCCGCAGAGATTACCTATAGACAACACACTTTTCCAGTCTTTATCTGACATATTAGACTCCAAACCTTTTCACTCTACCACTAACACAGTCATCAAAGCTGCCATGTACATAGCATTCTACGGGTTCCTCAGGCCAAGATAATTCACTATTATCACCACCACGCAGACAGACAGATGTGTTCTACGCACACACCTACGCAAACACATGGATCACTACATACTATCACTACCCCAGTCAAAAACAAGCCAACACGCACCTCCAGTGGAGATCACTTATATCCCTACCCATAACAAATGGTGTCCAGTAGCGGCTCTAGATTCCTACCTTCCACTTACCACATCACCACCATCACAACACCTATTCTCACTACAAGGCTCTGTACTCACTACCACTACTTTCATGAAATACTTCCGATCCCTGTTAACCATGCTAGGTTTTAACCCTTCTCACTACTCAGGTCACTCCTTCCACATAGGGGCGGCCTCCACAGAACAGGGCTAACCTGCCGGTGCACATCATTAAATCACTGGGGCGTTGGAAGTCATCTGCATATACGACCTACATACCCAAACCTACACAAGAATTAAGAAATGCTTTTAAAGAAATGTCTGGATAATTGTATATATATATTTGTTGACTGTATTAAATCTTTGGTTATTCACTTTTTGCCCTCTTTATTTACAGGCCTACCGTATCGTCAGTATCGGCACACCACAACCAACTTTGCTCTTTTATACTATCCTACGTTCTTACTTAAACCCTACTCCATATACGGCTATTTGCCCCTTACACAAGTATTAAGGCCGTTTGGCCTGTAATTGTGGGCTTAGATTAAATCACTCCCCTAAATAAGGTACACCCCTTACCTGACTCTATGGCGATCAAAGTCAGCGTCTGAATGACCCTCCCACCCACTCCTCATTTTCAACACTTTCTTTTTTTTTCCTTCTATTTTTCTTTACTTTCATTACTCCTTAGTGTGCCCTCTTTATTTACAGGCCTACCGTATCGTCGGTATCGGCACACCACAACCGACTTTGCTCTTTTATACTATCCTACGTTCTTACTTGAACCCTACTCCATATATGGCTATTTGCCCCTTACACAAATATATATATATATATATATATATATATATATATCAATGTCCCAGACTCTGGCACTCAACCTCAACGAAAAAATGTATATCAGCTGTATATTACCAGGGTGCCTCCAGGCCAATGGATAAAAAGGTAGAAATCAGGAGCACTCGCTTGGATTTTCAAATGTAGATAAACTATTTAATCACACCTTCAACATCAACGTTTCGACCCTTCAGGGTCTTTATCAAGATCTTGATAAAGACCCTGAAGGGTCGAAACGTTGATGTTGAAGGTGTGATTAAATAGTTTATCTACATTTGAAAATCCAAGCGAGTGCTCCTGATTTCTACCTTTTTATATATATATATATATATATATATATATATATATATATATATATATGTGTATATATATATATCTTTTGTATTTTAGCACTTAATCTTTTTCTTTCTTAACCTCATCTCTCTATGTCTTATTATCTTATTATTACCATTTTTATATAGCACCAACAACTTTGTATTTTAAGACCTTATTTAAAATACAGGGATAAATCAATACAGTAGGTTTTTGAATGCCCACATCTTTTACACATTTTCAATCTTTGTATCTTAATGGATATTTACTAATATTATATTCACTAATATGTGAGTTTTCATTAATTTAAAATGAATTTCAATAGGCTTAGGCCTAAAGTTCAAAATTCACTTTAAATTCATGAAAATTTACATGCCAAATGGTTCTAGTTAGATTAT
Source organism: Pelobates fuscus (assembly GCF_036172605.1). NCBI lineage: Eukaryota > Metazoa > Chordata > Amphibia > Anura > Pelobatidae > Pelobates > Pelobates fuscus. Next base: position 103,637,336 of record NC_086324.1, on the reverse strand, counting down.
TTTAAATTCATCTGTTTTAGCATTCACCTTTAACTTCACTTTGATTTCACGATGAATTTCTACTTTGTGAATAACCCTGTAAGTGGTTAAAATATAAAACCAATGCTTCCAGCATATTATAGCAATTCAAAACCACAAATCAGGAATCTATAAGATTTCCAAGAAAAAGGTTTCTTCCTCAAAATAGAAATATAAAAAAGGAAGTTTGATGTAGCCCTCCGTTTTACGTTGGTGTTCTTATGCCAAGGCAAGGTGCTGAAGCTCATTCTGACAGGCTCATTAAAAAAAGACTATTACAATTTGCAAAGGCTGGACCTTCCTGAAACAAGCTTTAGCAACATATGGCTTTCCCCCAACATTCATACAACAAATTTTCGCATAAACTAATAAGTAATGCAATCAGGTTTCCTCTTTACGCCATTCCCGATCACGAATGGCACGCGGCAGGGATGCCCTCTCTCCCCACTAATATATGTTCTGGCCCTGGAGCCCCTCCGGTGCGCAATTCGACAACACCCTGCTATCCATGAGATAGATTGACCGCGAAATAAAACTAAGCACATTCGCAGATGACATCCTCTTATATATTTCTCACCCAGAGGCATCGTTGACACACATCCTAGCACTAATAAGAGAATATGGGACTATGTCTTACTATTCGCTCAATACCAGCAAAAACCCAAGCATTGGGTAAAAGACTCACCCCCAAGTGTTAATGAATCTCAAAAGAGACTACCCATTTGATTGGAGGAAGGAAAGCCTTAAATACCTAGGTCTGACATTTACTAGAAACCCAATAGATAGCTTCCCAGCAAACTATGTCAGAGTAGGAAAAAATGGAGCTCCCTGTTCTTAACCTCTCAAAATGGCCATCCTACCAAGACTCCAATATTTGTTTCGTACACTCCCTATTCGAATACCTCTCTCCTATTTTCAGGCAATTCAAAAAGAAATGGCACGGTTTGTGTGGGGGAGGGACATGGCTATGGTGTCAGGAAAGCTACTGCATGCACCAACACGACAGGGAGGACTAGCGTTTCCAGATATCAAACCCTATTATCAGGCAGAGGTTTTAGCATCAATTTTGCCCCACTTAAAACACAATCACCACAATTGGTATTGCTATAAAATCAGGCTATGAAACTCTTTGACCTCCCCACAAAACTGGCTACCCAAACAATTTATACCGGGGAGCACATACCGTTGCTCCCCGAGCAAATACAAGTGGCAGTGAGGATTTGGGAAATGAACAGAAAAAAAAGTTAGAGAGCTCTACTCCCCCGTCAGTAGCGACACTGATTAAGGCAATTACTTACTATACCAACCTTTCACGTAAAACCGCGGATAGAAAAGGGTGTCACCCACCTATACCACCTTCTCAAACAAAACAAATTACTGGACTTTACAACCCTTAAGACCATTTACCACATACCCCTGGCCTCCTTTACACAACTGAAGTAATTTTTAAACAAATAGAATACACAGATCTATTCCCAAGCCGAGGCCCCAAGGGACATGTCGGGGTGGGAACAGACGGCTATCAAGGGCTCGCTCTTACCCCAATGTAAAACAATCTCCTGGTACTACCAGCTTCTCTGGTCGTATGTGCACTTTGCTGACTCTATGCCAGCTGAACAGTCTAGAGACCTACTTTGTACTATCTCCCATGATCAATGGGAAACCATTATAACCTCACCTAAGGAACTGATCAAATCTGCCACACTAATAGAACAGCAGAAAAAGGTACTATACAGATGGTACATGGTGTCAACCTGTATACACAAAATCTACCCCCACTCTTCTTCAATATGTTGGAGGTGCGGAGCAGAGGAAGGTACGGTGCTCCATATATGGTGATACTGCCGGCAAATAACCAAATTCTGGGATTCAGTCCACCAACTGATAAAGGGCATCACAAACATTACAATACCATTTGAACCATTATCATACCTCCTGCTCAATATTTCCAATAATATCCCCACGTGAGCACAGAAACTGATGTTCCATGTTATTTTGACAGCACAGTGAGCAATAGCACGTTCTTGGAAGTACCCCAAACCCCCACCGGTAGCAGCTACCCTAAAAGAGTTGGACACCCAACAGATATATTAGAACTGCTACCGCAGTGTCTTCCACCCCTATAGCACCTGTCATTGAGGCTTGGGACCTGTGGCGCAACTGGACATCGGCACAGTCTCAAGTGTAATTGTTATTATGGAATGTATGGCTTCTACTGCTGTTGAAAATGGTCTCCAGTCAGAAATTAGAAATTGTTAAATGTAAGCAATAGGGCTGGATATATTGGTGTAATGCTATAATTTTGAGGCGATGGAACTGAGCACAATTGTAGGCTTGTATTGTGAATGTTACGGGTATAAAGATCAATGGTATTGATAATGTGTTACGGGTGTACTGCTGTTGGAAGTTGTGATCCCCCCCCCCCCCTTTTTTCCTTTCTGTATTCTACCCCCTTTCATTAAATTTTAAAAAAATGAACAATAAAAAACGTTAAATATATATATAAAAAGCAAAATTATTAAAACTGAGTTCAGATAATGCACTTCTGCTAAGCATGGTAGACCTACTCCACCCCCCAAAGTTCACCTTTTTGACAAATCCCCCTATCCACTTCCATTCTTGCTAGTTGGAAGAACAGCTCGATTTAAAATTCAATTACATTTTTAAGTGAAATGTTCTGATTAACTCAATTAACTGATTAGTTCAATTACATTAACTTTTATCTGTATAAAATAATAATTTTTTACACACTGTTATCGTAAAAAAATTATTTAGAATGATTGTTCTTTTTCCACATTTTGTTTTCTAATTAATGTTTCTTGTTTATTTTAGGTTGATGAAGTAAATGTTTATGGCAATACTGCTCTTCATATTGCCTGCTATAATGGTCAAGATGCTATTGTTAATGAATTAATAGACTATGGAGCCAATGTGAATCAGCCAAATAACAAAGGTTTCACCCCGTTACACTTTGCTGCAGCCTCTGTTCATGGCGCTATGTGTCTTGAATTATTGGTCAGTAATGGAGCTGATGTTAATATGCAGGTATATTTTGGATGTTCTTCAGCTTGCTCCTTTTTGTATTGCTGTTTTACACCATTTGTGTTCAAATGTAAAGGAACACTCCAAACACCATCAGCACTACAGCTTGCTAATGGGAGGCCTGGGGGGACAATAGGTCACCCTCATTATCACTTAGGATTCCCACCCACCGCTAATGGGTAGGAGCTTGGGGGAACACTAGGTTCCCCTCATTATCATTTAGGGCCCTCACTCAACACTTATGGGGTTGGAGGGGAAAATAAGTCCATCTCCTTATCACTTAGGTCTCCAACCCGCCACTAATAGGTTGGTGCTGAGGAAGGAGACTAGGTCCCCCACATTATGACTTAGTGTCCCCAACCCGCCGCTAATGGGTGTGAGCTGGGTGTGGACACTCGGCCCCCATTATCACTTAGGACCCTCACCCACCACTAATGGGGGAGGCCTGGAGTTGGCACTCAGGGCCCCTACCCGCTGCTAATGGTTGGGGGTTAAGAAGGGACTCTAGGTGCCTCATTTAGTTTGTTAGCCCCCACTTGCACAGCTTGGGTGGGGGCTGGAGCAGGACACTATGCCCCCCTCCCTTCTTTAGTTATTTTAATAGGTACCCACTATGGGTGCCTGGGGGACCTGTGCCAGGTCCTCCTTTATTGGATTGGACTGGGCAACAATAGCTGCCCAGTCACTTGTCTTTTCACACAACAGTGAGCAGCCACTGGCTGCTCACTGTTTAATAGACATGTCCCTACTCAAATACACTTAGCTTTCAGGGCAGGGAAAGGCCTTTAAAGCCAACCAATCAGAGCGCTCTGAGTCAGATGGCACGGCATGGGAAGGCTTTATAAACCTTTCCGCTCTCTGAAAGCCAGTCTGTACGGAAGAAGATGGGAGAAAAAAGAAGACAACTAATAGTGAGATGTTTTTATTTTTCAGTTGTTTAGTTTAGCAACCCTCTCACTATTATTAGGATGAGGGTAGGTATGTAGGGGATTTGTTTATGGCGGGGGTGACTAGGAGCTTAGGAACCCAAGCCAATGGGGGGAGGTAATTTTTACAATTAACCTCACCTACTGCCAATACGTGAGGGCAGACAATAGATCTTCCCCATTATCATTTAGGGTCTCACCCGCTGCTAATGGCTAGGGGGGGAACTAGGTCCTCCCTTTATCATCTAGGGCCCGCTTTGAATGATCTTTTAAACATTTCAAATAACATCTATTTGAATATTAATGCACTTTATTACATATCTAGCATTCCAAAAAATTTTATGAATGTATATTTTAGAGTTATGATGGAAAAGGTCCACTGCACATGACTGCTGCTTACGGAAGGTTTGCAAGATCTCAAACACTTTTAAAGAATGGTAAGAAATATTTTAGCATACCTATATATAAGATTAAAATTTTGCCTTTCTTATATAAAATATTTGAAAATGAATCTCTTTTCTAGTAATATTAAGTTAATACTTTTCAGGCATGTTGGGCTAAAGCAGAACAGCAATTACTTTCTATTTACTAGTCCCCTGACCTCAAATTGAACGGGTCATGCATTTGATCTCTGTGTTTGCCATATGTGAAAGTAGGAATGTGGAAAATCTGTGCAGTTTATGGTAAATAGTGTTGGTGAACAGTGTTAGGATACTAGGATTGTTGATTGTTGAGTAGTTTAGCAAAAAAACTGGGCTCACCTCAGCACCTAAAGTCCGATCCCACTGCAGCTTCTGTAGTAATCTAGAGCATACACTATCCATTCAAAGCCATCCGCCCTTGGATGGCAGTGATAGGCTATAATCCCTAGACTAACCAATACCACACACTCAACCTACCATTGCAGTCAAAGGTTTGATAGGTTTATGCTAGAAGGGTAAATGGGATAGCAACAGCAACAACTCCCATGGTGCTTTGCAAGCCCTCACCTTGGGCTGCCTTTTAACATCTACTGATGGAAATTGGACTGGACAATATACAACCCTGTCTTTAATAAAATAAGTGACTCATGTCTATTACATATTTTTTCAAGGGAGCATGCATCATTATTGCCATTATTGTATTTGCATCTCATATTTATTTTGCTTTAATGTAAAATGTGTTTTAGAAGGAACAGATAGTATTTCTGTATTTAGATCCTGCTAATGCCTACTTTTTCTTCTTTCTTATTATGTTTGTTTTCGGAAGGAAGTGCAGTAGACTGTAGTGATAGAGATGGCAATACTCCATTACATGTGGCTGCAAGATATGGTCATGAACTCTTAATTAACTCTCTCCTGGCTAATGGTGCTTCTACAGCAAAGTAAGTAGTATCAAGTACCTTAACTCTATCGGTTAATTAAATATATTGGTTGAAAATGGAGGGTTGGTATTACACTATATAGTTCCAAATATTTGGATACCCCTTTTAATTGGTGTATTGTCCGGCTTCAGACACCACATCTGGTGTAAGCAGGTTCATAATCAAGCACACAACCATACATTCTCTATAACAGAGTGTACTGCAGAACATTCTGACTTTCTTTGGGCTCCGTCATTAATTACACATTTTTGACGCTTCAAGTGTTGTCCTCATTTACCCCTTTTAATTGGTGTATTGTCCGGCTTCAGACACCACATCTGGTGTAAGCAGGTTCATAATCAAGCACCCAACAATACATTCTCTATAACAGAGTGTCCTGCAGAACATTCTGACTTTCTTTGGGCTCTGTCATTAATTATACATTTTTGATGCTTCAAGTGTTGTCCCCATTTAACTGTATGTGCCTTTCTTGTGTAGTGGAAACATCCTAGAGCTCAGCTGATAAGTAGTATACCATAGCAGGTGCCAATTTCTGACGCGTATTGAAATGTATTTTTGTTGCAGTATTATGATCAACTTTAAAGGAACACTATAGGGTCAGGAACACAAACATGTATTCCTGACCCTATAGTGTTAATGCCACCATCTAGCCCCCTGGGCCCCTCATGCCTCCATAAATATAGTAAAAATCTTACTGTATTCAAGCCATAAGCTGTAACTCTGCATGCTGTTTGCCTAAAAAAAAAAAACAAAAAAACAGTCTGCTGACATCATCAGAAGTGGTAGCCTGATCCAATCACAGTGCTTCCCCATAGGATTGGCTGAGACTAACAAAGAGGCAGATCAGGGGCAGAGCCAGCATGATTCAAACATAGCCCTGGCTGTCACGAGCTATAGGCCCAGTCGAGACAGTGGGGAGAGTGTGGAAGTGACAGGGTTAATGACACTAGACCCCTGGTTACCTGTTGCTAGTCCCAGCAACCACTAAGTTAACCCCTGCAATCCCTTCTACACTAACCCCCTAGTACACACTTTACTGCCACCACCAAGACTTTAAACCCGGGCATCTTAGGTTACCCCCACACACAGGAGAATTATAGAATCACAGTTCTACTTTTACTGATCAAACACATATAATTAACCCTTTTTGGTAACGTGTTTACCTGAGCTTTCCTCTGGAGAGTGAAGCTCATAGAGAACAGAGACACAAGCTGATTAAGTAAACATTTAATCTGCCAAAAAAAGATTCACAGTGCTGAGTACAAAATACAGAAATAAATGACATACAGATAACAAATTGCAAAACAGTACATAAAATAAAATAGGAGAAAACACAATAAATTTGTTACATATATTTACCCCATATAGAATTCTTGTGTGAGACTTAGATGGTAAAGGTCTCCTAGAAGTTGCTGACCAAAGAAAAGAATGAAGAACTCCCTGGATAGTCCAGCACCCTCATTATATATCTAAACTAGTTGTTTCTCAGTGGTCAGACCCCTGGGCGGGAGGGGGGGATCAGAGGGGGTTGGTCTGGCAGTTTATTGCCCACTGTATGCAATTTCTTGTGTCCAGCTCTGGTGATGACTATCTAGATGTTTTATGGTCAAGGCCTGGTGCAAGATCAAAGACCACAATAAATGTCAACCCAAGGTTTACAAAAAAAAACAACTCTTAACATATCTCAACACACATCAAACACCAACTCATGCTTTTGGCATGACACTGGACAATCAGCATCTCCTCATAGAGATTAATTGAATCAATGAATCTCTATGAGGAAAGTTCAGTGTCTGCATGCAGAGGGAGGAGACACAGTGCTGTCCTGTGCTCTGCGGATAGTAGATCTGAGTGGATTGAGGAGTTTCATGCCTCAATCAACTCGGAAGTCCCTCTGGTGGCATTCTGAGTGACTGCAACTGGAGGTGTTCCTAGCTTTTTTAATGTAAACACTGTATTTTCTCAGAAAATACAGTGTTTACATGAGAAAGGCTGCAGGGAGCTATAGTTCTCACCTGAACAACCTCATTAAGCTGAAGTTGTTCAGGTGACTATAGTGTCCCTTTAACCCCTTAAGGACCAAACTTCTGGAATAAAAGAGAATCATGACATGCCAGACATGTCATGTGTCCTTAAGGGGTTAAGCTCAGTTATTCATTGCAATATTGGGCCATTCATATTAATACTCTGCTGTTTGCATGCAAATTCCGCATCATCAATAACTTACAACATATGCACACGTTATTTTGGGTTCCAGCTCGGCATCTGTCAGGCACATGGTCATTAATGTACCTCTTTCATTTTTATACACATTAATGTTATGGATAGGGTCTCATTCAAACATTCAAAAGTTAAAAAAAAAAAGTAGAAATATATGAAAAATATAAATACTTGAGTTTTTCTTATAACTTTGTGGACTATCTTGGCATCTATATTTGCATATCCCTTTCATTAAAATGTAGTGAAAATATGCAACCCAGAACAAATGAATACAGTTTTAAAATATGGCATTTCAACAAATACCATGCATGTAACTCAGAACCCTCTCTGTGTTTCAGATGTAGCATCCACAACATGTTTCCCTTGCACTTAGCAGCGTTATATGCACACTCCGAATGCTGCAGGAAGCTTTTGTCATCAGGTTGGAATTTGTCAACTGAAAGTAATATTTAATGTTAATCTATAACATGTACAATTATATTAGAGATAAAAACTTCCCATTGCAATATTTGTGTACTTTGGGATACCACATAAATTTATTCTTTTGTAAGAAATAAAATGAATTGATGTGTTGAAAATAAGCACTTAGAATGTAATTCTTAATTAATAATAACAATAGAAGTGCCATGTACAACATAGTCATTAAAAAAAAAAAAATAACCTCTGTTTCATCTACAAATCATATTGGTAATGTGTCAAGTGGTGCTGCAAATAATTGGTCACAGAGCAGCGGAACATAGATTTTCTATTAGTTGTGTGTATGCAGATGATGGGGTTACTGTTGTGTTGAGGTGGTGGGGGCTCTACTTTCAACATTTCTGGCTGTAAAGGTAGCTTTGTGGTTAAGAAAGCGAGCTGTAAACCATCAGAGTCACATGTACAATTTCCAGCAAGGTAAGCTCAGCCATTCACCTTTCTGAGGTCAAAACGAGTCACATTAAATAAGAAAATAACATTGGGGGCCTCCCACTACCTTTAAATTATCTAGGGCCCTTGGTGATCTAGTGGGACAATGGGTTAGCTGTGTTCTGTGCAGCAATAGAGATATGTGTCCTTTAGAGTTCAGTTATCTTATGGACAGAAGTAGGCTTGAAGGTTCATACCTTCAAAAACCCCTATAATGTGACTCTATGCTAGTAATGACCCAACTAATTTCCCACACAATTATACGTGTGTCAGTCATATATTGGAAATCATACCAAGGGAATAGAATTTCCAAGTTACACTTCTGAAGGTAAGGAAAATATACTCATATATGAGAAAAAAAACACTCATTAATTTCTAATTTGCAATGTAAACCAATATCAATTAACATACCAGCAACATAAGCTCTGAAATATCAAAGATGAGGATGCAGTAAAAAATATTTAAATAAATTAATGAAGGATCCGCAAATTGTATTAGCAAACTATAAGCATAGCAGATACTTAAAGTTAAGTAATGGTTCTTTCAGCATTGTAAGTATTCAATTCTCTTCTTTCCTCCACTGAATTATATTGGAAAAGTGCTGTGCAAAAAATATTTTAATACATAATAAGAGAATTGAATATGTTTATATCATAATTAACTTCAAATTATGCTAATTAATTAATTAATTGAAGTACCCATATAATCATGAAAGCATCACTTTGTAGCACATTTGTCACCAAAAAAACTCTAGCTCTAGAGAACTATAAAATAAATGATCATGGAGATGTCCCTCTTCTCTCTCACTGCATTATTCAAATTGGGATTGGAATTGGGAATTCAAAGTGAATATCAAATTTAAGGTGAGCTGGAAAAATGATTAATGTCCACTATGCTTTTAGTTCAGCCACTCTGGCCTTAAATTTAAAATTCACTTTTAATTCTCACTTTAGTAAATAACCCTGTAAGGTTTAATTTCATTTAGTGGTTTAAATTCCACAGTCTTCTGGAATTGCACTAATTCCAAAACCACTTCTAGTAAGCCAAATAAAGAGCAGGCATGAGGACCTATGACTGTGTGATGTAATTCTTGCTTCATTGCAGGTGCAAGGGTCTTTATTTCAGGGGATGCCAATTCCAAAGGATAGAAGTTGAATATTGGGTTAGATGGGTATTATTGATTATTTGTCTTGACACCTTTTACTGCCAGCAAGTTAATACTCCAGATCTACAACAGTTGGATCTGGATTTGAACTTTCTAGTGTCTAGATAGACTGAAATCTGGTTGATATTCATGTTCATTCAGATGTTGAATTGCCTAAATAAATAGATCAATAATAAATGTCACGAATGTGTGACGTTTGGAGGCTACACCTCAGACTTTAATGTATTACCCTGTCAGTAGCAACACAAAAACACAAATCTTGAGGTCTGAATTATATTATAAGGAAATATATATTATAAAATTAATACTATATTTTGAATCTCATTTTATTTTCTTGTAGAACAATGTGCTCCATGTCATGAAGATTTATTTTCTGGCTTCTGGTATTCTCATGCTATAACAATGTATGCTGAATGGGCATTACCATACATACCATGGCACTCAGAGTCCTTTAAACTGCCTATAATTTATTCTGTATATTGTACTAGCCCCATGGTTATCAAATGTATAGATTTAAAGTTATAAGTGGAATAAGTTATTTGCTAATCTTCTTTACTTTTTCAATATGCAATATATAAAGTAGGTTATATCTGATTGTTAACCACATGTATATCTGCAGGATTTGAAATAAATGCACTGGATATGTTTGGAAGGACATGTCTGCATGCTGCTGCAGCAGGAGGGTAAGTTTGAGGCATTACCCAATTGCAATGGGACTTACACAGTTAGGCGCAAAATGTATTATGAGTAATATTTATAAGCACCTGGCACAATTATTACTGAATTATAGAGTATTAATGTATGTTTTATACATTCAAAATGTCTGTTTATTGATATTTAAATCTTGAAATGGGAATTTATATATAGCTGAGTTGCTCTTTATCACAAGATCACTTGCAATATATTTGCTAATATTAAACAAAATAGAGTTGTTAACATCTTTGTAACACATGCAAGTGTATACAACTGTGAAGAAAACATATGTGGACATCTGACTATTAGCCCCATACAATATTATCATTTATATAGCACCAGCGTATTCTAGCTATAGCTAACTACACATGGAATTTAGAAATATGAAGGGAACAAGGTTGACATATTATGAGTTTACAATCTACAGGTTTGTGGTTCCAGTGAAACAACATTTAGATTAGCACAACTCTCACACAAGCAATAGGTTTAACTGTAAGCAAAATAAGTGTGTAGGTTTACATGGACATATATAGTAGGCATGTATCACTATGATAATCCTGTTTCAAAGTTCATTATATCATCCTAAGCAGTCCTAAGCATGTGTTTGAGGAAATGTCATAACATTTCTGTCATTTCCTTTTTATAAAGCCCAATACGCATTATTGTATTATTTGTCAAGGTAAAAAATGTGGAGGAGGTTTCATGAAACATGTGGTACACATTTTCAATCTTGTTGCTACTTTTACTGGGCAGTTGCTACTTGCTGAAACACCTGTTGTAGGTGTTAGCTACTAGTGGTTGTTTTAGCGACTCCAACATTTGCTGCAGCTACTGAAAGACACCACACTACTTAAATAAAATGTTTTTAAAAATAAGTTGCTGTTTAGTAAATATACCCCAATGAACACTTGCAGAAGTTGCATATCTCTTCTCTAAAGCCTTTTAAAACCCTTACCTTCCAGGCAGTGGCGGCTCTAGACTTTAGGCAAAACTCAAACAAGAGGCCCCGACTAACACTCATAGTAAAAAAAAATATAGGGGTTGCATTGTGTGTATAATGAGCTGTAGTTATAATGTATGCCAGGTTTGCAGCGCTGGATACAGAGAGCTAGTCTCTGTATTCACTGTTGGGGTGAGTGTGGCACGGTTGAAGGAGAAAGTGTGACAGGGCGAGGGGAGGTGAAGGTGACAGGATGAGGGAGGGTTATGTGACAGGGTGAGTGTGGCATGGCTTGGCAGGATGAGTGACAGGATAGGAGAAATTAATGTGATAGGGTGAAGGGGGGATGAGTTTGACAGGGTTTTGGGTTATGTGTTGCACGGCTGGAGGAGGGAGTGTGACAAGGCGAGGGAAAGTGATTCGGACAGGATTATGTGACAGGGTGAGTGTGGCATGGTTGGGCCCAAGTTAATGTGAAAAAGGATGAGTGTGACAGGGTTGGGGGTGAGTGTGACAGTATGAGAGAAGATGAGTGTTATAGGATTAGGGGGATTAATGTGATAGGGTGAGTGTAGAAGAGCGAGGGCCGGTAATTCTGGTATGGATGGAGGGGGTGAGAGCGACAAGATTAGGAGAGGTTAATGTGAGCAAGGCTGGGTGAAGGGGGCATGACAGCATGTGGGGGCAGTGTGTATGACAGTGTAGGGGGGCAGGGTGTGTGGGAGACAGTGGGGGGGGGCATTTTGTGTGAGAAACTGTGTGGGGGCAGAGTGTGTGGGAGACCGTGTGGGGGGCAGGGTATGTGATGGTCACTGTGGGTGGCAGGTTATGTGGTGGACAGTGTGGGGGGCAGGTTAGGTGGTGGTCAGTGTGAGGGGCAGATTATGTGGGGGTCAAGGTATGTGGTGGTCAATGTGGGGGACAGTGTTTGTGGTGGTCAGTGTAATGGTTAGTGTGGGGGGGCAGTGTATGTGGCGGTCAGTGTGGGGGACAGTGTCTGTGGTGGTTAGTGTGGGGGCAGTGTATGTGGTGGGCAGTGCAGTGTGGGGGCAGGGTATGTGACTGGCAGGGCAGTGTGGTGGCAGAGTGGGGGGGCAGTGTATGTTGGGGCAGGGCATGTGTGAGGCAGGGTATGTGGGGGGCAGGGCAGTGTGGGTGTCAGGGTATGTGGGAGGCAGGGCAGTGTGGGTGGGAGGGCAGTGTTGGGCAGGGCAGTGTTGGGGCAGTGCAGTGTTGGGGCAGGGCAGTGGTATGTGGGTGGGCAGTGGGGGTGGGAGGGCAGTGTTGGGGCAGTATGGGTGGGAGGGCAGTGTTGAGGCAGTGTATGTAGTTGAGCAGTGAGGGTGGGTGGTCAGTGTTGGGTCAGTGAGGGTGGGTGGTCAGTGTTGGGGCAGTGAGGGTGGGTGGGCAGTGAGGGTGAGAGGGCAGTGTTGGGGCAGTGAGGGTGGGAGAGCAGTGTTGGGGCAGTGAGGGTGGGAGGGCAGTGTTGGGGCAGTATGGGTGGGAGGGCAGTGTTGGGGCAGTGTATGTAGGTGGGCAGTGAGAGTGGGTGGGCAGAGTTGGGGCAGTTTTGGGGCAGGGAGGGTGGGAGGGCAGTGATGGGGCAGGGAGGGTGGGAGTATATAGGCATGTAACTCCTCCCATAAAAAGCTCCACCCACACATATTCTTACCCAATCAATCGAACAAGAACTAACTTCCTGTTTGACCACATGGTTTGCCCAGCACAATGGAGGAGGGGAATACTATATCCTGTATCCTTGCACATGCTCCGTACACTACTGATTGTATCTTTGCCACGTGCAACCAACCGACCGATACACCAGTATATGCACGTACACATACCACGTGGTAAATACAGAGATTCCACCACATTCCCCCCCTTGATGCTTCTGATATTTTCACAATTCCAGATGCATCACTTTACCATAGTTTGCATACACCTCAGGTTCCCATGAACCAGACCAGACTTTGTGACTCCCTAAAGACATGAATCCCTCAACATTCCTCTTCCTGTACTTGTTCTCCCTGATTTAGAGCCTCATACCTATATATGGCCATTATCTGTGCAGCAGCCTTTCTCTCTGCTATATTTTCTATAATGCTCTGCACAGACCTAACTACTAAAGGAATAAGACATGGTAGGAGAAGACACAGCATCAAGATTAGCATGACTCCACCTACCAATGCCTTAAGTCCTCCAAACTGCTCATACCAGTTACCAAACCAACTACTTGGATTATACCCTTTCCATACCTGAGTAGGCACATGCGCTAGTTTAACCATATGGCTAGTAAGCTCAGCTATTGCTTGCCCCTCATAATCTATTTGAAGACAGCAATTGCTTAGGTTAAACTTCCCACATACACCTCCCTCTACTGCCAATAGGTAATCCAAAGCTAATCTATTTTGGTAAACGGCTGTCCTCATCCTAGTATTATGTTTTGCTAGGCGATTGAGCGCTTGCGATGTTTCATTGGTAATTATCTCAACCACTGCCTGTAACCTTATAATACGGTTGAGCATATATATTGGGGTTCTATATCCAAAAGTACCATCCTCTGCCCACGTAGCTGGCCCATAATAATCTATAATACGCTGGGGAGGCCATTCATTATCTTCCCAGGTACCTATCTCTAGGGGTCCCCTTTTCTTCCTATGATTCACATCATATACCTTAACTCCCAAAGTCTCTCCTGTTTCAATAGGCAACAAGAAGAAGGATGGTTTGAGCATACCTAACACACATGCCCCTTCCCAGTCCTGTGGTAATTCCGAATAGGCTTTCTTACCACAGATCCAGTACAAATTTGCTGGGGCTTTCCAACTAGATGTAGTAGATAGGTCAAACCACACATCCTTTAAATTGGTGTAACTTGCAAACGGGTTAGGTGGTTCTGAGACATTTGAAGCCGACCACCAAGTTGTATTCTTTGTATTATCATCATAAGCTTTTTGCCCTAGACAAGTTAAGTCTCCTACAGTAGTATTAAACATTATTCCTTTCCTTGCTATGCAAACATAACCTATAATGGAGGTCTTTAATCGCCACTCAGATTTACCTCTAATACTCATTTGATAATCGGCTTGAGAAGATGTTATCTGTTCAACTGTCTCAGAACCAGAATACATTACCTCCTTTGCTTCCCAGGGCCATTGGTCTCCCATATTAGTACCTCCACACACATAGCAGTTGGTCACATTAAGACTACCAGCAATACTCTCAGCTAGATCAATAAACAGATTCTTAGCATTATGGGGGATCTTATTTTCTACACTCATCTCTTCATAAAAAGAATGGAAAACCTGATGAGTTTGGGATGCTACTGTATCGGTCTCTATCCCTATAAATAATATTGTCCCAGGATCCAAACCCGTCCCATATATCTGGAACCCAAATAAGTTTCCGAACCTATCTATAAACTGTTCAGGATTATTAATAAGTATATGGACTGGGTTACACTCCATAGACTTACAATATGGTTTGGTAGGCAACTTAGTAACAATCATATCCTTATCTACTGTCTGTCCCCAAGTTGCCCACCCTACACAAGACCAATATGGACAATAATTATAATCCTTATTTGGGCATTTTGGATCTATGTACTTGTTCTTACTACTGGTGCAAATATACTTATCATGGGGGGGCGGAGTCTGACCTTCGAGCGAGCCAGACGTGTAATGCCGGGGCTCCAGACCTTATCGCAAATTTAAGCGTTGTAACCCGGCGAACACGGGCAACAACAGAACCCACATGAATGATTAAGGTCAGGGGGACCCAGGGCAACTACCAGACACAGCTCCGGAGCGATAACTCAACGGAGAAGCTGGGACCCTTGCTGCGGCCTACCTGGAACGGGGACGAGGGGAAGCGGCCGAGCCCCTTGAGCCCTGAGAAGGGGTTTGGATCCGTGGCACTCCTTCACCCCCCCCCCCCCGGTGGACCGGTGGGGGTTACCCCGGTCCCATCAGAGGCTATCCTGCATACCCGCACTCACCACACTGCTGGGAAACGCTGTCTCCCGCCCGACGCCCAACAATGGCGGACGCAACGGACTCACAACTGCGAGGCGTGGGCCTAGTGCCGGTGCCGGGAAAGTCGCATGACCCCACAGCAGACCCCCAGTTGAGGCTCAACAAAATCTTTCAGCGCTTCTGGCAGAAGCTGCAGCGCCTATTTTCAGCTACCACAGCCAGACCAGACACGGGAAGCGGGAGAGCCCAACCCCGACTAGGGAAAGGCCTTCCAAAAGTCGCATGCAGAACGGGAAACCCACCCGCAACACAGCGCACCCAACTCCAGGGCCGTTGAGGGCCACAAGCCCCAGCAAACACCACAAAGCCACGGTGAAAGCCCCCAAGTCAGCACACAGAAGACCTCCAAAGCACAAGCGGAGAGACGCAAAGCGCCAAGCCAAACTCACGCGGCAGGCCTACAGGGCTCCTCAGTCTATCCCACTAGGGCAGTATCAGAGACACACTGGTCCAAGAGTCGCCGTCAGGAAACTACAGATACAGACGCATGACAAAGTAAGCGACTGGGCCAGCCACTCCATCGGGTTTCACCGAACCAACGAGGCAAGTTCCAAGCTCTGGAGCAGGGGAGGAATGGACAATGGGACTCTCGCCTCTCCCCTACCGTATTGGGGTGGGCTGAATTTGACATACACAGTTGAGAGGGCTACAAGACTCCTACACTCCAGAGTGTGCCCTTGTGCTGCTGAAAATATACAACCTTAAAATGTATCCTAGCCTCTAACACATCACACATTTGCCTCTCAAACCTAAAGATTATTTACGATAGCCTTAGAGTAAGCGACTGTATTCTTTTGTTTAGCACTCTGAAAAAATGAGTATTCCCCTTGACACACACATCGCGTAAACTACTACACTCGCTCACTATTTTACTCATGTTTATGACTTGACAAACACATAACTAGAGCCGTATGGTCGATGTTTATTTAGTTTTAAGTTACCTGAATCTAGCATATCGATACCAAGCGTACTGTCTTAACTATCCAAGCTCTAGAATGTTTCTTTTGTTTTTCTATTGTAATCTTAATCTACGTTTAAGCCTGTTTACTATGTAATATCACACAAAAAAGTGCTTTGTCTATCTAATACCCTCTGTAACAAATGTTTAGCAATCAACGTATGGAATGCCGTTGGGGTACCATATGTAAGCCTGTAACCATTTTTTTTTTTTTTTTTTTAAATTCTTTATTTAGTCGTGCGCATTTTAAACAGGCGCACCCTTCCTGCCACAACAGCAGAGTGGTGCGATAAAACAGGCATACATTTGTGTAACATAGGTAAAGATCGTGTAACAATATTATTTTCTATCGGTGATACCGCACGTATTTTGATGTATCTACAGCATGTGATAAGACATGTCAAAGGGTAATTGGATGTCATTCAAGTTAACTTGAGCATGTCAGTACTCATGGAAGGTGTTTAAGCTTCGGATTACGGGTCTGAGACTAGGATTGGAGTCACAGTGAGTTTGTGTCATTGTGTCGTTGGTGGTCCAGTCCCCTGTTACTAGCTGTCAATGTGTTGCTTGTACCCCTCACCAAGGGGGTCTACGGGGGGGGGGGGGTTGTGATCTCGTGATTGGCTGGTCAGTGGGTGATGCCGAAGCAGGTCCGGGCGCCCTTATGGGGGATCCCAGGTAGTTTGGGCAGTTCAGGTAAGGTCCCTTGTCACCTAGGGTGGGGGTGGGACTTGCGATACTTTGTGCAACATACAGGCTTGTAAATATGACGTCTAACTTATAAACATGGAAACAAAACAAAACAAAGCAAGGCAAAACAGTCACGTTTTTGTTATCAAGTGGCCGGGCGGTGGGTCAGGCCAGATCTGGAAGCCGAGGGAGCACTGGCATCGGGTTCCTCCCGTCCCTCCGATACTTGTGTGTCTGCGGTTGTCAGTCCCAGCATTTCCAGGAAGGATGAGGCTTCTGTGATCGAGGTCAGTGTATGGGTAGTCCCGTTGTGGGTTGACAGTAGTGAGCCCGGTGCTCCCCACCTGTAGGTTATGTTGGCGGCTCATAATCATTGGGTCACTGTGTGGAGTGATCGGCGCCACTGTAGGGTGGCCCTTGTTAAGTCCTGGTAAAAGGAAAGATTTGAGTCCTCAAAAGATAGTGGGGTCTTGCCCCGCAGTGCCGCCATGATTTGTCCTTTTTCAGAGGAGGATGTGCATCGCAGGATAACGTCCCTGGCGGTTTGTGGTGATGCTCGTGGGGGACCTGCGACCCTGTATATTCCGTCGATTACCAATTTGCGGGCTGTCGCTGGAGGTAAAATAGTTGCTAGTAATCGCCTTATGTAATGCGGCAGCTCTTCCGCAGTGACCTTGATAGGGATGCCTCTTACTTTTATGTTGTTGCGTCTGTGGCTGTTTTCGAGGGCATTTAGGTGTAGGGCCATATTATGGTGTGATTTCTGGAGCTCTTGTACCGAGTCTTGTATATGAGTCAGGTTGGTTGAGACTTCTGCCACGTCAGTCTCCATGGCCTGTACTTTGTCTTTTGTGCTTTGTAGGTCTGCCGTGAGTCCTGCCAATTCTTTTGAGAGAATTTTGTGGAAGTCGTGTAAAAGGATTTGCAGGTCATGCTTAGTCGCTGGTGGCGATCCCTCTGGGGGTGCTGGTGGTGCTGTACAAAGGCTGCCACCCTCTGCTTGCTCAGCCTGTCCTGTGTGTGTTGGGGAGGGCTGGCGTTCCTCTAAGGCCTGTTTGGGCCTAGTGGGCCGCTGGAGCATGGCCCCGATATCTCTCCCTTCCATCTGGGTTCCAGCTTTCTGGGAACGTCGTCCCATGGCAGGCATATGAGTCCCTGGGTTGGGAGAGGATCCAATGTTCGGGCTGTGTAAGATGCCTTGGTAGGCTCCGCCGAAGAGCGCCTCCAGGGCGGGCAGGGTATGTGTGGGGTAGGCCCCGGATTTGTGTTTCCGCTTCGGTACCGTCTTTTTCGCCAAGAAGGGCATCTATCGATGCAGTGCACCTTCCTGAGTTGAGGTATGTGACTTTGGTGATGGAGTTTGAGTCGGTACTCCTGATTTAGACGAGATTGTAGAGTCGAGATCAGAGCCGTCAGAAATGGCGTCTGAGCAGCTCGGTAGTTGGCTCCGCCCCCCCCTGTAACCATTTTAAGCACTGCAAAAATAAAGAATTAAAAAAATAAAAATAAAATATATACTTATCATTAGACCCATACGTTCTCTCCCACTTAAGATCCCCGCATACATTCCACGGTTTTCTACCACTTGATATCGCCTTACATGCATCAAATAGCAGAACACCCGAAGAATGTACGGTTTCTAGTATTGTCTTATTTATTAGGGTCCCTTGTGAGTCTCCATTCCGAAGGGTCAACCAAATTGTACGGGGTTGATATTCTGGATTGAAGCACTTAGGTTCTCCTACTCCTAAATGGCATACACTATAGTCTATACCTAAGTATCTACACCTAGATACATATCCTTTACACTCATATTGTGAATGCCAAATAAGGGTCTGGGAAATATGATTACCTGTTTTAGTAGTCTTAATGCAAACCTCACAGCCAGGTGTGTCGGTACCTCTACCTTCCTGAATAATTAAAAACACAAATATATACATTATAAAACACATCTATCCTGACATCTTTGTCCTCATTCTTCGTCCGTGCGATGGCACCTCAGCTTCCAGGATGTAAGGGCTGCAAGGAATGGAGTTCTTCAGGTCCTCTCTTCCCCATACATGATTTCAAAAGGTGAGAGACCCATCCTTCTGGTAGGTGTACTACAAATACGCAACAGAGCTATGGGCAAAAGAACATTCCACTTAAGTTGAGTTTCTTGACACATCTTTGCCAATTGGTTCTTAATAGTTCTGTTCATCCTTTCCACTTTCCCAGAACTCTGAGGTCTATATGCCGTATGAAGCTTCCACTTAATACCAAGCATATGAGTCAGTTGTTGTAGGCACTGGTGAACAAAGGCTGTACCATTATCCGATCCTATAGAACATGGTAGTCCATATCGGGGTATTATTTCTCGCAACAGAAACCGCACAACTTCTCCTGCTTTCTCTGTACGAGTGGGACATGCTTCTACCCAACCTGAGTAGGTACACACAACTACTAGTAGGTAGCGATGTCCACCGGATTTAGGCATTACCATATAGTCTATTTGAAGATCGGACATAGGGAGTCCCCCCATATACTGGACTCCCGGTGGTTTCACTGGTCCTTGCCTTGCGTTATTCTTGGCACATATCACACATCTTCGTACAATGGCTTGAGTCAAGTTGGACAATCTTGGTATGTAGAAATGTTTCCTGAGAGATTCTTCCATACTATCTCTTCCAGAATGTGTCCCGTTATGATAATTCTGGACAATTTCTACAGCTAGTGATGCTGGAATGACTATTCTTCCGTCTTCTAACTGATACCAATTATTCTCCAGGTACTTCCCAGCTTCAGTTTTTAACCACTCTTCTTCTTGAGCTGTGTAAACTGGAGTCCATTGAGACAGTGGGGTCGGTATAAGAGCAGCTATATGTACTACATACTCCTGTTTTCCTGATTCAGCGGCACGCTTAGCTGCATTATCTGCCATCCGATTTACTTTGGTTACATCACCATCACCTTTCAGATGCGCTCGACAATGTATGATACCAACTTCTTTCGGTTCCCACACGGCTTCCAGTAGTTGTAATATCTCAGCTGCGTACTTGATTTCTTTACCCTCTGAATTCAATAGTCCTCTTTCTTTATACAAGGCTCCGTGGGCATGAGTGGTTAAGAACGCATATTTGGAGTCCGTGTAGATGTTCACCCTTAAACCTTCAGCCAATTGTAACGCTCGTGTGAGTGCGATTAGTTCTGCCTTCTGTGCCGATGTTCCTTTTGACAATGGCCGAGCTTCTATCACCTTGTCTATAGTTGTCACTGCATTTCCTGCATAGCGAATCCCTTCTTTCACATAACTACTGCCGTCCGTATAGTACTGGACATCAGGGTTCTGGATGGGAAAATCACAAAGGTCCGGTCTACTTGAGAACACTTCATCCATCACCTCCAGGCAATCATGTTGACTCTCAGTAGGTTGTGGCAAAAGGGTAGCTGGATTTAAGGTATTAACAGTCTCTAGATGCACTCTTGGGTTTTCACATAACATAGCTTGATACTTAGTCATGCGGCTATTACTAAACCAATGATTGTCTTTATAGTCTAGCAACGTTTGTACTGCGTGCGGGACTCGCACATAGAGTTCCTGACCCAGAGTGAGTTTATCAGCTTCCGCTACCAGCAGGGCGGCAGCAGCTACGGCTCTTAGACAAGGTGGAAGACCACTGGCCACTGCATCCAGTTGTTTGGACATATATGCAAAAGGTCGTTGCCATGATCCCAAGTACTGTGTCAATACTCCCACAGCCATTCTTCTTTGCTAGTGTACATACAAGTAGAATGGGCGTGTATGATCAGGTAGACCTAATGCTGGGGCACTCATCAATGCCTTCTTCACATCTTCAAATGCCTTTTGCTGTTCAGGGGTCCACAGGAAGGGATCGTGTTCTGTACCTTTTATAGCTGCATAAAGAGGTTTCGCCAATATCGCATAACTGGGAATCCATATCCTACAGAAGCCTGCTGCCCCCAAGAATTCCTGCACTTGTCTTCTATTCTTGGATATTGGTATTTGGCATACAGCTTCTTTTCTCTCTGGCCCCATTATCCTTTGACCTTCAGAGATATGGAATCCCAGATACTTGACAGTTGGCTGACACAACTGGGCTTTCTTCCTGGACACCTTGTATCCTGCCTTCCAAAGAATGTGTAGTAAATCATGTGTTGCTTGCTGACATATTTCTCTTGTAACTGCCGCTATCAACAAATCATCTACTTATTGTAATAGTACACACTCTCCTGGGATGGACTTGAAATCCAGTAAATCTTGACTTAAAGCTGATCCAAATAGGGTAGGTGAATTTTTAAACCCTTGGGGCAGTCTTGTCCAAGTCATCTGGCGTTTCAAGCCCGTTACAGCATTTTCCCATTGGAATGCAAAGATACACTGGCTTTCCGCAGCAATTCGAAGGCAAAAGAAGGCATCTTTGAGATCCAAAACAGTGAAATAGGTAGCCCCGCCCAGAATTAAAGCAAGCAGGTTATATGGATTGGGCACAACTGGGTGTATACTTACGACCGCATCATTAACTGCTCTCAAGTCCTGCACAGGGCGATACTCATCTGTACCGGGCTTTTGAACAGGCAACAATGGGGTGTTCCAGGGGGAAGTACAGAATTTTAGGATACCATACCTTATGAACTTATCCAAATAAGATTGTATATTCTTCTTGGCCTTTTGTGGGATGTGATATTGTCTTAAGCTCACTGGATAAACCCCAATTTTTAGTTCAATTCGAATTGGTGGGATATTGCGAGCAAGTCCTGGTGGGTTATTCTCTGCCCATACTCCTGGTATATTGAACAAGGATTCATCACTCTTAGGGTTTTGGCTAGTCAACGCTGTATAAAGTCGCCACTCTTCTTCCTTTGGTACTGATATTGTCATTATACCTGAAGGTCCATTGAACTTCAAAGATGTTGTTCCGTTAGGTAGAAATGTTATCTGTGCTTGTAATTTCGACAACAAATCACGTCCTAGCAGTTGGACTGGACATCAAGGCATATAAAGGAACTGGTGTTTCACTACGTGGCCTCCCAATGTACAGAGTCGACTTTTAAGAACCGGTTTAGCAGCACTCCTTCCAGTTGCTCCTATTACGGTGATAGTTCTTCCTGAAGGAGGAGCGACTAGGTCAGTCACCACCGAATGTTCAGCACCAGTGTCAATCATGAAAGCACTCCTTTTTCCCCCTATTGCTACATCGACCATAGGCTCCGCTCGGCCAAGGGGGATGGAGCCTGGTCGGTATCAATAGTCCTCCATGACTGTGTCACCCAAACCCACAAAGTCCCTATCCTCTCTCTCGCGGGGTCTCTGAGCTGCTGGGTAGTATCTATCTCCACTAACACTTCCTCTATTATTACCACTATTTCCTCCAGGACCTCCTCTACCTCTCGCTCTACCTCTATAATTACTGCTATATCCTGCCCTAGGTATGTCTCTCTCATAATGTTCCATTCGTGGACACTCACTTCTCCAATGCCCTTCTTCCCTACAGTACGCGCATTGGTTCCTACTCAAAGGTTCCCCATTCCACTTACTCTCACCTTTATCCGTTCCCCTATACACTTCCTTTTCCCTTCTATCTACGCCTACGATAGCTACCGCTAGCATATCTGCTTTCCTACGCATCTTTCGCTCTTCCTCCTTCTTCGTCTCTGTCTGTCAGGGTACCTGTGGTCTCTACCTCCAAAAGAGGTAGAGACTTAGCTGTTCCACCATTCAGACGGTCTGATGACTCCCTTCCCTGCGGTATATCCGGTCATGCAAGGCCGGCCGCGAGGGAGTGACTGCCTTTTACACCATCTAGGCAGGAAGTCATCATCAGGACACTCCCCCGGATCGACCTGTCAGTCAATTGCTGCAGGACCAATCAGGACGTCTCGGAGGTGTGGTTACTGCTCTGAACAGGGTATTTAACAGAGCTTCCTTCATTAGCTCATTGCCCTGTCGTGGTTCTAGCTTGTTCTAGTCACTCAGTGCTTGTGTTTTCTATTATCCCTTTTGGTTTTGACCCGGCTTGTTTACCTTACTCTGCTTATCTCTGTTACCCTTGATTCGGCTTGTCTCTCGCTTACCTGTCTTCTGTTACCCTCGACCTCGGCTTGTCTTTGACCATTCTATACTGTACTACTTACGTTAGTCCGGCCATTCTAAGGTCCGGTATACGTATCTGGCTACTGTTTGTACTCTGCGTGTTGGATCCCTGTCCCGATCCTGACATTACGACAGGGCCAATGGATCCTGCAAGTACAAACAGTCAGCTGGCTGCTCCTGATCCTAGGTTTGAAGCCATGGATCACAGAATGGATCAGATGGCGCTTGCGCTACAGGCTCTATTAGCTGGTGCCAATAACCCACCAGAGGAGATACGTAATACCCCTGTTTCTCCTGTCGGTTCAGGTCTAGAGGTAGCCACAGTGGGTGCTTCTTCGCACATTACCCCCCCAGTACGCTATGGTGGGGCTCCTGAGAAGTGTCGTGGTTTTTTAAACCAAATTAGTATCCACTTTGAATTGCAACCTCGCTCTTATCCTACAGATAGGGCAAAAGTAGGATTTATTATCACCCTACTCATTGAGAAAGCTCTGAGATGGGCCAACCCACTATGGGAGAACGATAATCCATTAGTTTATAACTATAACGCATTTGTAGCTGCTTTTAGAAGAACATTTGACCCTCCAGGTAGAAAGGTTAATGCAGCCAGATTACTGTTGCGCCTGAGACAGGAGAACCAAACACTGGTGGATTATGCACTAGAGTTCAGGTCTCTGGCGGCAGAAATCAAGTGGAATGAGCAGGCGTATATGGATGTATTTTTGAATGGCCTATCTGATGTAATCCTTGATGAGGTTACTACCAGAGAACTCCCTGAGAATTTAGAGGATTTAATTTCATTCATCTCTCGTATAGATGAACGTCTAAGAGAGAGACAGAACACTCGAGAGAGGAACCAGAGACCTTCTTTTAGGTTAGCTCCCGCTGTTCCAAGTCCTGACTCCACGATATCTTTGCTTACTGAACCTATGCAGATAGGGTATACCCGCCTCTCTGAGGAGGAAAGACAGCACAGGAGAAGAGAGGGTTTGTGTATGTATTGTGGAGCCAAGGGTCATTTACTCTCGAACTGTTCTAACCGCCCGGGAAACGCTCGCACCTAAGTCTCTCTAGAGGACAGGCCTTGGGTGTTTCTATTTTGTCCTCTACTCCTGATTATAAAGATCACAGGCTTCTGCTACCAGTTTCCTTAACTTGGGGGAAGGAAGTAGTAAAGGCTATGGCATTGATAGATTCCGGTGCTGCTGAGAATTTTATCGACCAAGCCTTTGCTAGTAAGAACAATTTCCCATCCCAGCTAAGGGAGACACCTTTGGCCGTTGAGGCCATAGATGGTAGACCACTACTAGACCCTGTTATCTTTCGTGAGACCATACCCATTAATTTAAATGTTGGTATCCTACACGTGGAGAATTTATCTCTTCTGCTCATTTCGTCTCCTTCCGTTCCCATAGTTCTGGGGTACCCATGGTTGAAAAAACATAACCCTATTATCGATTGGGAGTTAGGAGAGATACTCTCGTGGGGCCAGGGCTGCCAGGATCGGTGTTTGTGCAAGGTTTCTCCATTAGCTAATATTAACATACCGGAGAATCCTACTCAGTCCACAGAAAGACAAATACCAGACCTTTACCTAGACTTAAGGGCAGTGTTTGACAAGAAGAATGCCGATTCTTTGCCTCCACACAGGTCATTTGACTGTAAGATTAAGCTTCTACCCGGCACTATGCCTCCGAGGGGCCATGTATATCCTTTGTCTGTTCAGGAAAACTCGGTTCTAGAGGAGTATATTCGGGAGAATTTAGAAAAGGGATTCATCAGCAGGTCTTCTTCTCCGGCCGGGGCTGGGTTCTTTTTCATTAAGAAGAAGGATGGCACGCTGAGACCTTGTATCGATTACCGAGGCTTGAATAAAATAACTGTCAGAAATGCCTATCCTATCCCACTGATTACCGAGTTATTTGATCGTCTTAAGGGCTCCAAAATCTTCACCAAGTTAGATCTCAGAGGGGCTTACAATTTGGTGAGAATCCAGCAAGGTCACGAGTGGATGACGGCATTCAATACCCGGTATGGCCATTACGAATACACTGTGATGCCATTTGGACTATGCAATGCTCCTGCAGTATTTCAAGATTTGATTAATGAGGTACTTAGGGAGTTTCAGCATGATTGTGTTATCGTTTACCTGGACGACATACTAATACACTCTAAGGAGATTGAGACTCACCATAGACAGGTCAGAAAGGTATTACACAAGCTGCTGCAACATGGTCTATATTGCAAATTGGAGAAGTGCAGTTTTGATCAGTCTCAGGTAGACTTTCTTGGATACGTGATTTCTGGGGAAGGTTTTAAAATGGATCCTGTAAAACTTCAATCTATTTTAGACTGGCCCTTGCCCAAAGGACTCAAGGCTATCCAAAGGTTTATTGGTTTTTCCAACTACTATAGGCGCTTCATTAAAGGATACTCCTCTATCATTGCGCCTATTACCAATATGACCAAACAAGGGGCTGATACTAAGTTCTGGTCTAAGGAGGCTCTGGGTGCTTTCAAGACTCTCAAGGAACTTTTTGCCTCGGCTCCCATTCTAGTCCATCCTGATACGACTCTGCCTTTCTTGCTCGAGGTCGATGCCTCTGAGACAGCAGTTGGGGCTGTTCTGTCTCAAAGGTTAGGGGTAGATAAACCGTTACACCCTTGTGGTTTCTTCTCTAAGAAATTTTCTGGGCCTGAGAGCAGATATGACATCGGGGAAAGGGAACTGTTAGCAGTCATTAAAGCCTTAAAGGAGTGGAGACATTTGTTGGAGGGGACCCTACACCCTATTACGATTTTGACGGACCACAAAAACTTGTCCTATATTGGGGAGGCTAAGCGCTTATCCTCTAGACAAGCTCGTTGGTCCTTATTCCTGACTCACTTCAATTATGTACTGACTTACAGACCTGGTTCTAAAAACTCTAAAGCCGATGCATTATCTCGCCAATATGAACCTTCTACTGTACCTGAACCAGTTCTTTCTTCTATAGTTCCGAAATGCAATATCATTGCTAATACGAATCTCAGGATTCATTCTCCATTATTGGCCGAGATCATTAAGTTGCAACATCTAGCACCTAAACAGACTCCTGCGGGCCGTCATTTCGTTCCTCCTGCTCTTCAACTGGAACTTTTACAGTGTTTACATAATAGCAAGATGGCGGGACATCCTGGTATTCGCAAGACTTACGCGTTGATCTCTAAGGACTTCTGGTGGCCTGCTTTACGGAGGGATGTTGAGGAGTTCATCGCTGCATGTGAAGTTTGTACTAAAACCAAACAACCCCATACGCTTCCATGTGGACTCCTGCAACCCTTGGAGGTTCCAGAGAAACCATGGTCCTGTTTGGCCATGGACTTTATTGTCGATCTACCTATCTCTAAAAGACAGACTGTTATCCTCACCGTGGTTGACAGGTTTACTAGGATGGCACACTTCATTCCCCTGCCTAAACTTCCGTCTTCTCCCGAATTGGCAGAGATATTCGCCAAGGAGATTTTTCGCCTACATGGGATACCCTCTCAAATTGTATCGGACAGAGGCTCCCAATTTGTTTCCCGCTTTTGGAGGTCCTTCTGCTCTCAACTTGGTATTAAATTAAACTTTTCTTCTGCCTATCATCCTCAGTCTAACGGAGCTGCTGAACGTACCAACCAGAAAATTGAACAATATTTACGATGCTTTGTTTCTGAACACCAGGATGATTGGGTCGGTTTGATTCCTTGGGCGGAGTTTGCACACAACAATCTCGTTTGCGATTCTACTCATTCAAGCCCCTTCTTCATGAATTATGGTTTTCATCCGTCTATTCTTCCTTCGGATTCTCGTTCCCAGGGGGTGCCGTCGGTTGATGTTCATGTTGCCAATTTGAGGAAGTTGTGGGATCAAACTCGACAAATCCTTGTGCACAACTCTATGTTGGTCAAGAAACACGCTGATAAACGTAGAAGGGCGGCTCCGGTCTTTGTTCCAGGTGATAGGGTATGGCTGAGCACGAGGAACATCCGTTTAAAAGTGCCCTCCATGAAGTTCGCTCCTCGGTATATTGGACCCTACAGGGTGCTGACCCGTATCAATCCGGTTGCGTATCGTTTAGCTCTTCCTAATACCTTACGCATTCCGAACTCGTTTCACGTTTCATTGCTGAAACCACTCATATGTAACAGATTTTCCTCCACAATAGCCCCTCCTCGCTCCGTTCAGGTGGAGGGTCAGGAGGAGTATGAGGTCAACTCTATTATTGATTCTCGAATCTCCCGGGGGAGAGTACAATATCTGGTTGATTGGAAGGGATATGGTCCTGAGGAGAGGAGTTGGGTACCTCAGGAGGATGTTCATGCTCCCCGTCTCCGCAGGGCGTATCACTCTCGCTTCCCATCTCGTCCCGGTTCATTCCGCCCGGTGGGCGTATCTGAGAGGGGGGGTACTGTCAGGGTACCTGTGGTCTCTACCTCCAAAAGAGGTAGAGACTTAGCTGTTCCACCATTCAGACGGTCTGATGACTCCCTTCCCTGCGGTATATCCGGTCATGCAAGGCCGGCCGCGAGGGAGTGACTGCCTTTTACACCATCTAGGCAGGAAGTCATCATCAGGACACTCCCCCGGATCGACCTGTCAATCAATTGCTGCAGGACCAATCAGGACGTCTCGGAGGTGTGGTTACTGCTCTGAACAGGGTATTTAACAGAGCTTCCTTCATTAGCTCATTGCCCTGTCGTGGTTCTAGCTTGTTCTAGTCACTCAGTGCTTGTGTTTTCTATTATCCCTTTTGGTTTTGACCCGGCTTGTTTACCTTACTCTGCTTATCTCTGTTACCCTTGATTCGGCTTGTCTCTCGCTTACCTGTCTTCTGTTACCCTCGACCTCGGCTTGTCTTTGACCATTCTATACTGTACTACTTACGTTAGTCCGGCCATTCTAAGGTCCGGTATACGTATCTGGCTACTGTTTGTACTCTGCGTGTTGGATCCCTGTCCCGATCCTGACACTGTCTCCCTATTCATATAGACCTTATTTGCTATTTCCATTAGTTGGGTTATAGACATCCCTACAAACCCTTCTAACTTCTGTAGCTTGCGCTTTATATCTCCGTAGGCTTGGCTGACAAAGGCAGAGTTAACCATTCAGGAATTCTCAGGAGCCTCTGGATTAAAGGGGGTATACAAACGGTATGCCTCCATTAACCGATCATAAAAGACACTGAGCGATTCATCACATTTCTGCAATTCCTCAGCCGTCTTAGACATATTAATCGCCTTTTTTCCTCCGGCTTTCATGCCAGCAATAATAGCGTCCCTGTATGCTTTCAAATGGGCCATGTCTGCGCCATTGACATTCCACTCCGGATCAGTGTTGGGATAATGTGCTGCGGCCCATGCTGCCGGGTTGGCCTGATTTTGTGTACGGGCCACTTCTTCCAGCACTTTAATTGCCGCTTGGTTTATCCTTGTCCTTTCCTCGTTATTAAACAATGTCATAAGCAGTTGCTGGCAATCAGCCCAAGTGGGATTATGTGTCTGGACTATGGAGGTAAACAAATCCGTCATGGCTTGAGGCTTTTCGGTGTATGAGGAGTTATGGGTCTTCCAGTTAAATAGATCAGTTGTAGTGAAGGGAACATAAACAAAGACGGGATCAGCTTGTTGTATCTGGCCATCACCATTGATGTGTGTCGGGCCAGGTGTCAATCGGAGAGGCATTTGATAATGTCAGGGTTGGAGGGTACCGGTCAGTTGTCGGGTTAATATGGGGCTTCGTTTAGGAACGTCAGTTAGGGGTTCCGGTCGAGGGGTAGTAAGACAAGGGGATGGGGACGCTTTACTGAGGGGGAGGTCGGTGAGTAAAATATTCCGGGCCGGGCTAGGAGGAGCCTGACCAGGAACTAGAAATGGCGCCAAATCTGGGTAGGTGGAGTTAACAGAGGTAGGTACTGAAAAGGGAGGGTTTAAAACAAGAGGGCTGGGCTCTGAGCTAGAGGAAGGGGTAGGTGGGGACAACGGGGCAAGGGGAGGAGTATTACCAACAGCACCTCCTCTTCCGGTGGAGGAGGAGTAAGGGGGCGGCATGGGGATCTCGGACTCGGGAGGCGTGTCCAAAATGGGCGTAACTACAGCCTTAGTGGACAAGTGAGTTCGGGCCACCATGAGGCGACATTGTTCCTCGTGGCATACCCGGATCCATTTTGGCAAGTCATTTACGGCCTGCTTCCAACAGTCAATATATGGAAACTGGCCGTAGAGTTCAGGCCTACCTGATACAGCCACGTGTACACGCTGTACCAGATTAGGATCTAAACTGCCACGTGGTGGCCATGCAGCAACCAAAGTAGGCCATTCCCTACTACATAAAGTAGTCAGGCGTGTTGGAGACATCTTTACCCCAAAATCATATACAGTGTATCCCTTTTTAAAGTTTTTCAACATACATCCTAAGGGATCCATTACCGTTGAATCTGACGCACCCATACCAACAATGAAGCGTCGTCTCCAACAGAAACTAAACAAACACTCTTCCAACGGTCACACCCGTTCCCTCGGCAACATCACCACGTGGTACAGTTACTAAGCGAAACGCACACAACAAAACACTCAGGGATTCCCTATATCTGAATTACCCGTCTATAACATACCCCAGTAACATCGTCTTTACAAACAGTAGTTATAGTACGGTTAGCATTGGTTAAAGTACAATTTAAAGTCACAGTTCAATTAGTAATGATTATGGTGTTAAACATACAACATAGACGACAGTTATTAGTAGTTATATACAATATCAGTAGTTATTATACATGGTTATGGTACCGTGCGCTATAATACAGTTACACACTATTCACACTCTCGCTAGACGGCAGAGCTCACGCTATCTAGCAAGATATACACGCTACTACAACAATCTTTAACACATTTACAATTCCCAACTAATCTATTGGCCAGTACCTTGATGGACTACCTAAAACTATCTACATCCGTTTTGGTTAGCCACACTGCCCAAGCACCACATATAGCGAACTAGAGGGCGGAATTTACACAGAACCCTCTTAGTCTATATACTCTATCAAAAATCTAGTGGGTTCCAAATTTACACGCCTTCCCACTTAGCCAAGATAGGTTGAGATCTAGCGGACCGAATTTACACAGACGCCGCTTAGTCTCCCGGTCCCTCCGACCTAGCGAACGTAATATACACCCTAGAACGCTAGTCTAGACAAGACACGGTGTCCGGCTTGGGCTATTTACACCAGAACCCAGCCTGACTCCAAACCAAAATTAAACGGGCTGACTACAGGGCGTTTAATTGAGCGGTGCACCTTCGCTCCTTCCCTCCACT
Source organism: Pelobates fuscus (assembly GCF_036172605.1). Taxonomy (NCBI): domain Eukaryota; kingdom Metazoa; phylum Chordata; class Amphibia; order Anura; family Pelobatidae; genus Pelobates; species Pelobates fuscus. The sequence goes on along the minus strand of NC_086324.1, from coordinate 103,606,957 downwards.
GGAGGTGGCAGATTCCAAATAACCCCTTATGGGCCTACCGCACAATCGGTATCCAATACCCCTAGTGGGTCCACCGTCTAAACCTGAACCTGAGTTCACACTCATCGACGGGGACACCCCAGCACTTACTATGTAGAGGCCGATGATCTCCTGGACAACAGACCAGTGGCGCTGAGACGAAAGGAGGTCCACGTAGAAGTTCAGGGGTGCAGCCGTAGAGAGCGTGGGCAAAGATAGACCGTCTCACGCCTCTGCTTCTCAGCTACCATTGAACGATGAGCTTCCCGGCCAATGCACCAAATGATACCGGAGAAACTGACGGAAGCCAAGCACAGAGAGATGGACACAGGTTTCTTCAGGAAGGAAGAGATTCTTTATTCGATTCACCGACCGGGACTCAGAGGGACTAATGTCACCAAAATACAACAAGATCTGAGCCCCGAACAATAGTGTAGGTCTCTTATATAGGCATGTAACTCCTCCCATAATAAGCTCCACCCACACATATTCTTACCCAATCAATCGAACAAGAACTTACTTCCTGTTTGACCACATGGCTTGCCCAGCACAATGGAGGAGGGGAATACTATATCCTGTATCCTTGCACATGCTCCGTACACTACTGATTGTATCTTTGCCACGTGCAACCAACCGACCGATACACCAGTGGCACATACACATGCCACGTGGTAATCTCGGCCTACTAAATTTATTTTTACAGAGATTCCACCACAGGAGGGCAATGTTGGGGCAGTGAGGGCAGGAGGGCAATGTTGGGGCAGTGAGGGTGTTTGGGCAGTGTTGGGGCAGTGAGGGTGGGTGGGCAGTGTCGGTGCAGTGTGGGTGGGTGGGCAGTGTTGGGGCAGTGAGGTGGGAGGGCAGTGTGGGTGGGTGGGCAGTGTTGGGGCAGTGAGGGTGGGTGGGCAGTGAGGGTGGCTGGGCAGTGTTGGAGCAGTGAGGGTGGATGGGCAGTCTTGGGGCAGTGTGGGTGGGAGGGCGATGATGGGGCAGTGTGGGTGGGAGGGCAGTGTTGGGGCAGTGAGGGTGGGAGGGCAGTGTTGGGGCAGTGAGGGTGGGTGGGCAGTGTTGGAGCAGTGAGGGTGGGTGGGAAGTGTTGGGGCAGTGTGGGTGGGAGGGCAATATTGGGGCAGTGAGGGTTGGTGGACATTGTTGGGCAGTGTGGGTGGGAGGGCAGTGTTGGGGCAGTGTGGGAGGAAAGGCAGTGTTGGGGCAGTGTGGGTGGGAGGGCAGTGTTGGGGCAGTGAGGGTGGGTGGGCAGTGTTGCGGCAGTGAGGGTGGGAGGGCAGTGTTGGGGCCGTGAGGGTGGGTGGGCAGCGTGGGTGGGTGGGCAGTGTTGGGGCAGTGAGGGTGGCTGGGCAGTGAGGGTGGCTGGGCAGTGTTGGGGCAGTGAGGGTGGGTGGGAAGTGTTGGGGCAGTGAGGGTGGGCAGTGTTGGGGCAGTGTGGGTGGGGGGGCAATGTTGGGGCAGTGAGGGTGGGAGGGCAGTGTTAGGGCAGTGAGGGTGGGAGGGCAGTGTTGGGGCAGTGAGGGTGGGAGGGCAGTGTTGGGGCAGTGAGGGTGGGTGGGCAGTGAGGGTGGGAGGGCACTGTTGGGGCAGTAAGGGTGGGTGGGCAGTGTTGGGGCAGTGAGGGTGGGTGGGTTGGAGGGCAATGTTGGGGCAGTGAGGTCGGAGGGCAGTGTTGGGCAGTGAGGGTGGGAGGGCAGTGTTAGGGCAGTGAGGGTGGGAGGGCAGTGTTGGGGCAGTGAGGGTGGGAGGGCAGTGTTGGGGCAGTGAGGGTGGGTGGGCAGTGAGGGTGGGAGGGCACTGTTGGGGCAGTAAGGGTGGGTGGGCAGTGTTGGGGCAGTGAGGGTGGGTGGGTTGGAGGGCAATGTTGGGGCAGTGAGGTCGGAGGGCAGTGTTGGGCAGTGAGGGTGGGTGGGCAGTGTTGGGGCAGTGAGGGTGGGAGGGCAGTGTTGGGGCAGTGAGGGTGGGTGGGCAGTGTTGATACAGTGAGGGTGGGAGGGCAGTGTTGGGGCAGTGAGGGTGGGAGGGCAGTGTTGGGGCAGTGAGGGTGGGCAGTGAGGGTGGGTGGGCAGTTTTGGGGCAGTGAGGGTGGGTGGGCAGTGAGGGTGGGTGGGCAGTGTTGGGGCAGTGTGGGTGGGAGGGAAAGGTTTGGGCAATGTGGGTGGGTGGGCAGTGTTGGGGCAGTGAGGGTGGGTGGGCAGTGTTGGGGCAGTGTGGGTGGGAGGGCAATGTTGGAGCAGTGTGGGTGGTCCAGTGGCAGCAGTCCCTGGTGGTCCGGTGGGATGACTTTTCTGTCTGCAGCTCCGCGAGAGCTGCAGACCTCGTTCTCGCGAGAACTGTAAGCTCGCAAGAATGCGAGAACCACATTACATGATCTGCAGCTCTGAACTCGGCAGAGCTGCAGATCAGAGGCTGGCTCTCCCTGTGGGCAGACCATGTGGAGGGGCCACCCGGCGGCATACTGGGCATACTGTCGGTGAGGCCTTAGGTGGCCTCTGCTTCCAGGGGCGGACTGAGCACTCTGGTAAATCAGTAATGGACCGAGGGCCGAGGCTCTTGGGGGGGGGGGCTTCCCGTGGTGCAGCAAAGTAAGGATTGTTAAACTCCCCAGCCAGCCTGTAGTCAGTCAGGGGCATACACAGCCCTCCACAGAACCCTGTTACATAATACATTCTCCCCTTGTTCTGCCCCAGCACAGCACACTGAGAGACAGCTAATGGGCCCTACCAAAGACCCACTCGACTGCCTATCAGTGAGCCTGACTGATGAGCACAGTAGGAGAGCTGCCTGTAACACAGATTAGGCAGCTCAGTGCAGCTCTTTTTAGAGGAAAGGACATCATGTGTCAAAAGTTCAGGGCGCTGTGCGGAGCTGCCTGATTGCTGTTACAGGACGCACTTCAGAGAGACACAGCCGTCTTCAGTGCTGGCTGTGATAAGGGCAGGGAGGGGGGAATATTTTTTTTTGATTAAAAATTTATATAATGGCCCCACTGCAGCCTCTCTACCCCTGCAGCGACTCTACCCACAACAGCCCTTCTACCCACTACAGCCCCTCTTCCCACTAGAGCCTCTCTACTCTCTGCTGCCCTTCTACCCACTACAGCCCCTCTGCCCCCTGCAGACCCTCTACCCACTGCTGCGCCTCTACCCACCACAGCGGCTCTTCCCCTAGCAGCCCCTATACCTTCTATCCACTACAGCCCATATAACCCCTACACCCACCACAGCCCATCTGCCTCCTATTGCCCCCTACCCCCTGCTCCCCCTCTACCTCCTGCTGCCTCCCTACCCCCAGCCAGTGGCGGATCCAGAGCCTGATCTCGGGAGGGGCACTTGTACATCATTTAAATAAATAATCCAGGCACAATAACCACTACAGCTCAGTGTAGTAGTTATGGTGCCAGTAGTGCCAGGATCCCATTCCAGAGTAAGTAGTCAAACCGTTTAAGAACAGTTTGACAATGTGGCGGAACCAGACTCGCTGACTGATTGCCAGCCTTCTGCCATGTGACTATGGCCCCTGGGATGTATTGCCTGCTCTCCTGTATTGCTGAGGATTGCTACCAACTAGGTGGATTTGGCTATGGAGCTTGTGTAGTGCCCTCTGTTGGTAGCAACAGTAATATGCACTACCTGAATAGCAAGACTGGTAATTTGCATATTCGGGTAGATTTGCATATCGCTAATTCTGCATGCAGGAGAGACATTTTGTGTTAATTATGGTCTTCCCCATCCATTTAAAATATGTAATTATGTTCTAATAAGTCACTGTATGTTGCCTGCTATGATTTGACTGTTTGTAATTTTATCGGGCAAATGCCTGGTGGGCCGCGATGGCCATGGGCTGAGGCCGGCAGGAAAGATCAAGAGATCTCTCCTGCCGGCCCATGCAGGGCAGCACCGGCCCCAAGGTGGAGTTCTGTCTCCCATCATGGGCCGGAGGGGAGAACGCTGAGCAGCTTCCTTCTCTTCCTCTCGCGAGCTCCGAGATTATCAGAGCGTTGCCATGGTCTGAAAAAACAGCGCTAGCGAGAGGGAGAGAAACATAGTCTGTACCCTGCGGGGTACAGACTGAATTACCTGCCGCTGGACCACCTGAGATCGGTGCGTGGCGTGGCCACCCTCACTGGACCACCAGGTATGTGAATGCTTCCTCTCTCCCCTGCCAAGTTAAAAGGGGGGGAGTAAGGGGGGGAGTAAATGGTATTATTATTATTTTTTTTTACTTTTTTTGTTTAATTCTTAAATTAATAATGTATGGCCATATCATCCACTATATACACCCCCCTCACATAAACACACTACACACACACTACACCCCCTGAACTAACACACACACACTACACACACTACACTAACACACTAAACACACTGCACCCCCTGCACTAACAAACACACTGCAGCCACCTGCACTAACACACTACACAAACTGCACTGACACACTACATACACTGCACAAACACACTGCACCCCCTGCACTAACAAACACACTGCACTAACAAACACACTGCAGCCATCTGCACTAACACACAAACTGCACTAACACACTACACACACTGCACAAACACACTGCAGCCCCTGCACTAACAAACACAATGCAGCCACCTGCACTAACACACAAACACACTACACACACACACTGCAGCCCCTGCACTAACACACAAACACACTACACACTGCACTAACACGCAAACACACTGCACCCCATGCACTAACACACAAACACACTGCACCCCATGCACTAACACACAAGCACACTGCATCCCCTGCACTGCACAAACACACTGCAGCTACCTGCACTAACACACTACACAAACTGCACTAACACACTACACACACTGCACAAACACACTGCACCCCCTGCACTAACAAACACACTGCAGCCACCTGCACTAACACACAAACACTACACACTGCACTAACACACAAACATACTGCTCCCCTACACGGACACACTACACACCGCACCCCCTGCACTAGCATACAAACATACTGCACACACATTACACACACTGTACCCCCTGCACTCACACAAACATACTGCTCAACTGCACTAACACACTACACACACAGCATCCCCTGAACTAACACACAAACATGCTGCACCCCCTGCTCTAACACACTCTATACCCCTATATTCACACTACAGCCCCTGCATTAATACACAGCACACACTCTATAGCCCTATATCCACACTACACCTCCTGCACTTACACACAGACACACTTCACACACTCTCTATACCCCTTATATACACACTATACCCCCGGCACTCACATGCACACTCTATACCCCCTAAACATACATTACACTCTCTGCACTTTCATGCGGTATGCCCCTTTAAACACACACATTACACCTCCTGCATGCAAACACACTAATTTATATCCCCTATAAATACATATTCCGCACCCCTGTACACACTACACCACCTATGCATACATCACTGCACCTATACACATGTGCTGTACCGCTCCTATATGCATACACACACTAGAACCCCTAGATACACTCACAAACACACAGTACAGCTCTTTACATGCACACACTACACCCACTAGGCCCACACACTCCACAGGCCCTGTATAAATACACACACACATACTTTACAACCCAGAAACACACACTGCAGCCCCTATCCACATGCAGTACGCCACAAACAGACCCCTTTACACACAGTACAACACAAAAAGTCTGTTCTACACACATGCAACCTCCAAACATATACAACACCACAGGGAACATCCCCACACATGCACAACACTTTAACAGCCCTGTTCCTGTTTTGATCTCTGGTATCCCACTATTGAGGACACCAGAGACAAATCGCCAGCAAACACAGTGCATGCTTGCGCCCCAAAAGAAACAACATGGCATTTACTTCATCTAAGAGCACTGGATGCTCTGGAGAAACGTGACATTAACATACTCATTTGGTGGTGGTGACATGACACGCCCCCTTTCGGACCCCGTCCCTAATAGTGGGCTGCTCTGCCTTTAATTGCCCGGGCTGAATTTTTGTCCCAGTCCGGCCCTGGGAGGTACCCAGTCGGGGTGCCAGGTGATCCGTTACAGACATCTTACCTGGGGTCTGCTGGGATGTAGGGCATAGGAGCAGTGGTATGTGTTAGGGGGGAGGTGTGTGTGTGGGTGCGTGAGGGTGGCAGTGTATGTCAGGGTTGCAGTGTGTGTGTTAGGGGGCAGTGTGTTTTGTGTGTGTGAGAGTTGCAGTGTGTGTGTGTATGGGGGCAGTGTTTGTGTATGGCAGTGTGTGTATGGGGGGCAGTGTGTGTAGTGTGTGTATGGGGGCAGTGTTTGTGGGGTAGTGTGTGTGTGTATGGGGGGGCAGTGTTTGTGGGGCAGTGTGTGTGTGTGTGTATGGGGGGCAGTGTTTGTATGGGGGGAAGGAGGGTAGGGAGGCTTTTTAATATTTATTTATTTTATTTAATAAAATAAATATACTTTATGTCCCCCCTCCCTTCTTACCTTTATTGAGGAGGAGGGGGGACATTTCTGGTGGTCCAGTTCGGAATCCCTGGTGGTCCCAGTGGTTAGAGTGAACTCTCGCGAGATCCAGTGGGATTCCCCCTGGGGGCCAGTGGGGAATCCCTGGTGGTCCCAGTGGTTAGAGTGAACTCTCGCGAGATCCGGAGCGTTGCCGTGGTCCAGAGCTCCCGGGTCCTCTCTACCTACCCTGCCGGCTGTCGGCACATTGTCTCTGATCTCCCTCCCCGGTCCGCAGGCACATTGCAGGGCTGGTGCTTGGACAATGCCAGCCCTGCATTAGCCGGCAGGGGAGAATCACAGGGGGAGGTGGATTATGGCCCCATTGCCCCCCCCTGGATCCGCCAGTGCCCCCAGCAGCCCCTCTACCTTCTACCCACTACAGCCACCATGCCACCTATACCCACCACAGCCCCTATACCCCTACACCCACCACAACACCTGCAGCCACAATACCTTCTGCAGACCCTAAACCCAGTACAGCCCCTATACCCACTACAGTTCCTATACCACTTACACCCACTACAGTTTTTATTACCCTCTGCACACTCTAAAGGCCCTGTACCTCAAACAGGCCCTATACCCACTACAGACCCTATACCGCTGTAGGGCTGTATTCCCTACAGCCCTTATCCTCCCTACACCTCCTATAGCCCCTATACCCACTACAGCCTCTATACACCATGCACCCACTACAGCCCCTATACCCCATAAAACCACTTGAGCCCCTTCAGCCTCTACCCCTACTACATTCCATATACCAACTACAGCCCCTATACCCACTGCAACCACCACAGCCTCCTATATCCCCTACACCTCCTACAGCCCCTATACCCCCTGCATCCACTACAACCCCATACCCATGAAAACTCCTATGCCCAGTACTGCCCTTTTCCCCTGCACGCCTTTATCACTGTCTGCACTCATTACAGCCCCTATACCCCTGCAACAACACAGTCCTTATGCCTCCTCTGCAACTACCACAGCCCATATCCCTCCCCTGCACTCACTATAGCGTCTATTACCCCCTGCCCCCACTATAGCCTCTATACCCAATACAGCCTGTGCCTCCACTACAGCCCCTATAATCACTACAGCTCATATGCCCCCAGCACCCACTTCAGCCTATGTTCCCCTGCGCCCAGGGCAGCCCCATGTCCCTTGCACCCACTATAGCACCCCCACCCCTAGTTTTTATCAACGTAAAGGGAAACTATGGTGCCAGAAAAAAATAAGTTTTTTTAATTTATAGTCCTGGCACTATAGCTTCCTATAGTGGAGGGCACTCCTTTGCAGGGTTAAGGGACCTGGAACACTGTACTTAGACCACTTCAATGAGCGTATGTGGTCTGGGTGCCTATAGTGTCCCTTTAACCCCTTAAGGACCAAACTTCTGGAATAAAAGGGAATCATGACGTGATACATGTCATGTGTCCTTAAGGGGTTAAAGATACTCTGAATCCTCATATCTAACATGACATACAAAGTCATACAAATATTCATTTACAATAAATATACACAGAAACATACATTCACTTTACATGCACATACCCTCAAATACACGGTGCAGCTACACCAGTATATATTAGGACCTGGGCTCCCTGCAGATATGTGTATGTGTATGTGTGTGTGTGTGTGTATATATATATATATATATATATATATATATATATATATATATATCTGCAGAGGGCCCAGGTCCTTATTTTGCCCAGAGGCCCAGGACACTTTCAGTCCATCCCTGTTCCCTTCTAAAGAAGCCCAGACATTCTGTGGCTATGCAATCACTTCCCAATGCAGCTCAATGACAAGGCTTTGCAAGAAAGGTGCTCTGAGCAATTGCCTGCCTCTTGAGTTGAGCTCCACTGAGCTAATCAACCAGTAAGCAGGAAGTAACAGGACTGGCTGTCTGATTGACGGCCAAAGGAGTATAAAAAGGTTAATATGGGGGGGGCGTGGCTCGACCGCACATGGAGTAAGTCGCACGCTGCACTTGCTCCCAGGCCCCGACCCGCTTAAGCCCAGACCCTGAGCGAATCCCGCGGTCCACATGGGGAAACCCAAACGGGTGGTGACCCCAAGACACCCTCCCACACCCCACACAAACCTCAAACCCGGTCCCATGGATGAATTCCTGTCCACCCCGCAGCACCTCAGAGACACACGAGGCGCGGACAAGATGGCGCCCTCCTCCCCGAGCACCAGCAGCATAGCAGGCTCCGCAAGCGAAGCACCCAGAGCTGCTGCACTGACTCAAATGTCGATGGACTTGGCAGCAATATCTGCCAACATGCTCACAAGTGGGGACAAAACAGCCCTGGTCGCAGAACTGCGCTCCGTCATCCGGGAGGAAATAGCCGCGGTGCGCAGGGACCTAACGGTCCTGGAACAGAGGGTGGACGACTTGGAAGAAAACCGCCTCCACGCCATGCACCACCAACAAGCTACAGACTTAGCAACAGCACGACAGGGGAATATACTCCTCGAGTTGCGCAGACAAGTTGAAGACCTAGACAACAGAGGCCGCCGCAACAACATACGAGTGCGGGGCCTCCCCGAGGCCGACAACGAGTCCTCACGGGAACTGCTGATAGGCCTCTTCATGCAACTACTAGGGGAAGATGCCCCCCTGACATATCCATGGAACACGCACATAGAGCGCTACGGGGCCCCAGGAGAGATGGCCAACCCAGGGACTTGATCTGTTGCCTCACATCGTTCCAACTAAAGGACGCCATAATGAGAGCGGCCAGAGCCCGACGCACAATTACATTCATGGACTCCCAGGTTACGCTGTTCCAAGACCTGTCGCCCCTCACGATTGATGCCCGTCAGGCGTTGAAGCCCCTAACAAGCATGCTGTTGGAAAGATGGATTCCCTATAAGTGGGGCTTCCCGTTCAGCCTGCAAGCCAAGATCGAGAACCGCTGGCACACGCTGCGCTGGCCCAACGATGTCCCCCGATTCCTCCAGTCCGCTGGACTGCCACATGTCCTCGTCCGTAACTGGATCCTTGAAAATCCGCCTGCTCGCCCCACTGGACCCCACCCAGCGGCTGAGAACCTGTTGAGCGGGCACGCCGCACCTCCACCGCAACGCCGAGGCGGCCCCGACGGCCCAGAGGAGTAGCGACCGGAGACACCGCAGCCGACCTCCCTTACCAGGTACCAAGGGCCACCCTCTAGGCTACCCAGCCCTCATAAGGGGACACCAAGTAACCGCCTGACTTTGACGCCTAACGATCATGGTTTTGGGCGGGGTGAAAACTGTGGAGTTAGGCCGCAGGTTAGCGGGACAATGATATGGGTCCATAACAGCAACCCGGGACTTGGAGTGACACCGTGGGTGGGATGTTTGGGGGCAGCAGACCACGCGGGGTGGGCCAAGAAGAGACGGACTGTTTGGGAGGGGGGCCTGGGCCGCAAACCCTAGAGTAGCGCTGACACATAGCCATAACCCTGCCTAGTAAGATAGCGCACGCACAGGTCATGATAGTAGGGGCAGACTCCTCATACAATGTGCTCATTATTCTTGTTTTTTATAATTGACCCGGATGCTTAAATTATGCCACTGTTTCGCTCCCGGCGTAGGTTGCCATGTTAATGTAGGTAGTGTAGCACTTTACTTATTATATATTGTATTGCTCTGTACTTAACATGTCGACATTTCTCACTGCCGCATACTGAATGATCTTCCTGAGGATACGCACACTGGGCTCATTATTCTTGTTTCTGTTTTGCCCCCGGCGTAGGTTGCAATGTTAATGTAGGTAGTGTAACACATTACTTAATATAGAGTGTATTAATCTGTACTTAAACTGTCGACATTTCTCAATGCCACATACCGAATGTTCATCCTGATGGATACATACAATGGGCTCATTATTCTTGTTTCTATAATTGTTCGGGATGCCTAAATTATGCCACTGTTTTGCCCCCGATGTAGGTTGCAATGTTAATGTAAACCGTATAAAGTTTTACTTAAAATATGTTGTATTAACCTGTACTTAAAATGCCGACGCCTCCCTCTGCTACTTATCGCATGTTCATCTTGTGGACCCCCCCCCCCCCTCCTGGACTCGCAAGGATCATGACAACCATCCCACAAGGCGGGTTGGGTGCCGCGGGACACAGGTGCTGACGACACCCTTATCTGTGACACAGACTTTGTAGGTGGCCCTCCCCGCACCTCACGTAACTGTCCTCCCCTGTACATAAGACCGGAGTTTGACAAGACTTTCCTGCTTAACAGTCTCCTGAACGCAGCCAACCGGTTTAGGTTCAAACGTTGCACTGAATTCGGATCTCAAGCTCTTTGCCAAAGCTCTGGCCCGAAGGATCTCCCCGATCCTCCCGGACCTTATCCACCCTGACCAGGTCATGTTTATCACGGGTAGGGAAGCCAGAGACGACACGATACGGGCTCTCAACATCATACATACAGCGAAAACCAAGAAACGCGAGGCCGTCCTACTATCGACGGACGCCGAAAAGGCGTTCGACCGGGTAGATTGGACGTATCTCGTGTCTACTCTCCACCACTTCAGATTTGGCCCTCAGCTGTGCTCCTGGGTGGCGGCATTGTACACAACGCCGACAGCACGAATCCGCGTCAATGGAACACTTACACAATCTTTCCCCATCAGCAACGGCACGCGCCAAGGCTGTCCCCTGTCCCCCATCCTGTTTGCCCTCTCCCTAGAACCATTTCTGGAGGCGGTCAGACGGGATGGGGGCATGGGGGATGGGGGATGGGGGCATTACGGGGGTGACACTGGACGCAGAGGTGCACAAACTTGCTGCCTATGCGGATGGTATGTTGTTCTTCCTGGAACAACCCCTAATCTCAATCCCTAACCTCCTCAAGGCGTTTCACGACTATCACCAAGTTTCCAATCTGAAACTGAATCTGAACAAATCAGAAGCCATGCCTCTGCCTCTACTAGAAAACGCTGAGTTGGCTGACCACCTGAGCACAATGTTTGCCTTCTCCTGGTGGCCGGACAGGTTAAGATACCTGGGCACGTGGCTACCACGAGATCTCACACAACTTTATCAAATGAATTTCCCCCCCTCCTCGCGAATATCCAAAAAGACCTCCTCCGTTGGTCCCCGCAATACCTCACCTGGTTCGGCCGCATACAAGCACTAAAGATGAACGTCCTCCCCAGATTATTGTACTTATTTGCAACACTGCCCGTCATGATCCCACAATCATTTTTCCGCACCCTGACAAGAGACATCCGCAGCTTTGTATGGAACCGCTCCGCTTCCCGCATACGCAGGACCACTCTGGAACGACCAAAGACAGCGGGGGGTGCCGGACTACCCTCCGTACAGCAATACTACCAGGCCACACACCTGCAAAGGGTGGTGGACTGGCATGCATGCACAGGCACCAAACGTTGGTTGTCCATGGAGGTCCAGCAGACACGTGGGGCGGTCCCAGCCAGACTTTGGCTTGGCTCCCTCACCTACTCGGAGCTCCGAACCCAAAACCCACTCATCGACGCCACCCTCAGGGTCTGGTGCACACTGCGCTTTGCATACCGGCTCACCACATCACCCAATCTGCTCACCCCGATCACACATAACCCGAATCTAGCGGGGGGCCTCCCCCCGCAGCATTTAGGAACTTCCACCAGACGGACTGGCTTTACCTGCACCAATGGACTGCTGACAGAGCCCTCAAACCACTACCCGACGTCGTATCGACTCAGCGACCGACCCCAGTAGACATGTACCATTACCACCAGGTGAAAACATACTACACAAACCTCCAAGGTAAAGATCACATTCACAGACAACTGACTGACTTCGAACGACTATGCACAGACAGAAAACACCTGGAACATGCGATATCCTACCTCTACACAAGCCTACAGTCACTGGGCAATGAAAGCCCACTAGGGTTCACGGACAAATGGGAACGAGAGACGGGCACGCATTTGACTACCCAGGAGGGGGACAAAATCTTTCTTTTAACCCACAAATGTTCCATTAGCTCCAAATACCAAGAGATGAGCTATAAACTACTCACACAATGGTATAGGACCCCAGACGTACTAAGACACATGCATGGCACAGCCTCTGGTGAATGCTGGAGATGTAACTCCGCCCTGGGCACCAACCTCCACATCTGGTGGTCATGCCCCCGCATAGTTCCATACTGACGCCTGATACACGCTAAGATCAAGGAAATTACGGACTCAGACCTCCCACTGCAACCATTGCCAATGCTCCTTCACCACACATCCACACCTACACAACAGTACAAAAAATCCCTCACGATACACCTGCTCTCTGCCGCGAAAAGCCTCATCCCACTGCACTGGAAAAGCCAGATGGTACCCACTTACAAACAATGGGTTGACAAGGTTGAGGAAATCCATAATATGGAAATGCTGACTGCGTCCCTGCGGGAGCGCTCGGACAAATGCGCCCTTCAATGGTACCCCTGGACGTCTTACACCGCACAGGGACGGGCTTGACCCCACATACCTGGCCTTCCAAGAGACGATTGATATCCATTCTTGCTACCCCTACACCTACACCACTGGGAAGATCCTCGACCCAGATACTCCCCTCCATTCCTACCAGCCTGTGACACACCATGACTGACCACTGACAGAGCTCCGAGATTCCAAGAACCCACCACCTGTGGAGCTCTCACCCCCTCCCTCCAAGCAAGGAGACAACTTCCTGACGAGCACCAACGTACGACCATAGCCCCCTGAATATTACGGACCCACCTATATCACATATTGCACACATAATCCACGCCCCAAGCCTCCGAACGAGACCTGCCCAGGCAGACACACTGCAAGTTGGTGGCGTATTAGTTACGAATGAATCACTGATCCCGACTCTGACTCATTGCCGGGTCCGACGCACTGTTATTGCATATGTCATACAATGTATCTTGACGCTTGATACCCCCCCCCACCCCACCCCTTTCTTTTTTCTGTCTCCTACCCTTATTTGAAAAACTCAATAAATAAAGAATGTAAAAAAAAAAGGTTAATATATAAAAGTGCCAATTTCTATTGAAATCTGCACTTTTTGTAAAATGAAAAAAAGAGTACACACTATTCATGCATAAATCACTTCAGCAAGAACCTTAGGGGTCTTGAGCATATCTTAAAGTAGCTCCTATTATTCTAAATGGGAACAGCTAAACTCTATTTAGCGACTGGTTACCAACTGGTATTCAACAATGTTGGTACTCATTACTGGCTACTGCTAACCAGGGCCAGATTAAAAGCCCGGTGGGCCTGGTGCTGACAATTATGATGGGGCCTAGTTGCAGAATCTTATCGACCAAAAACACTAAAACAGTCATACCTCTCAAGCATCATGTATCTGATGGAGTTGGTGTTGGAGGGAAACTCAAAGGATGCAGCTATAAGAAAACACATACTCTATGCTAATCTATTTATCTAATTTATGCTTTCATCTTTCAAGTAAATCCATACCCCCTAACAGCAGTGTCCAGTGAAGCAGGAACTCAATGGGCGGGGTAAAAGGGTGGGTCACTGATGCAAATCCCGTGACCAGAACTGCCAAAAGGAATGTACATACCCAAAAAGGGGGCATGTCTGTCCAAAGAATTGGAAGGCCAGCCTGGCATCAGTGTCCCCATGTCGCCCAGTCCCCTAGTCTCCCATGTCTCAGTGTGTTTTGTGTCACTAGGATACACAGTGAGACATGGGGACACTGAGAGATCCAGGGACACTAAGACACTCGGGGACACTGGGAGACATAGGGGGCACTGAGACACTTGAGGACACTGGGAGACATGGGGGCACGTGTGGATACAGACATGGGAACACTGGGAGACATGGAGACACAGACATTTGGGGAAACTAAGACATGAGACACTGAGAGACATGGTAACACATACACTGGGAGACTAGGGGACACTGTCATAGGGAGAGACATTGGGACACTGAGACACTAGGGACACTGGCTGGGAGGCTTGGGGACATAGGGAGACATGGGGCACTTGTGGACATAGACATTTGGGGACACTGGGAGACATTGGGATACTAGGGACACAGAAACATGGGGACACGGGCACTGGGAGACATGGGGACACTGAGACACTAGGGACACTGGCTGGGAGACATGGGGACACAGACAATGGCTGGGAGACATGTGGACACTGGGAGACATGTGGACACTGAGAGACATGGGGACACAGACATTTGGGGAAACTGGAAGACATGGGGACACTAAGAGACATGGGGACATAGACACTGGGAGACTAGGGGACACTGGAAGACTAGGGGACACTGGGAGCATGGGGACACTGAGACACTAGAGACACTGGCTGGGAGACATGGGGACACTGGGAGACATGGAGACACTAGGTACCTAGTGTCTCCGGGTCCCAATGTGTCTCCCTATGACTCACAGCGTCCCCATGTTTCCCAGCGTCCCCATGTTTCCCAGCGTCCCCATGTTTCCCAGTGTCCCCTAGTGTATGTGTCCTCCATGTGTCCCCTAGTGTTTCAGTGCCCCCATGTCTCCCTGCTGCTTTTCTCCCCATCCTTCACATACCCAAGCTTTAGTCTGTCTCTGCAGGCTGGGAGCTGCTGTGTGGACTCTCTGTGCTGTATAGCTGCTCCCCCACGGGTCAGTGAGTAGAGAGAGGCAGGGAGATGCTGTAACTTCCTATCCCTGCCTCTCTCCACAAACAGTGACCCCTACTGGCCGGCGCTGGAATTGCAGAGTAATCTCCGTTTATACTGAGGAAAATATTTGTATTGCCGGTATTACTGCAATACCATCATGGCCAGGCAGCCTCAAATACCAGCTGTGCCTTAAAATACGAGGCAGGTGGCAAACCTAAGAGTAGTGTGTAAAAAAATAAAAATAAAGTAAAATTCTTTTTACATTTTTTTTTTAAATGGGCCTATTCCATGGGCCTGGGCCTGGACCTGCAGCTCCATCAGCCCCTATGTTAATCCGGCCCTGCTGCTAACCCAAATAACAACAACCTCCTGCCTACTGGAATGAAGATAGCAGACGTTTGTTAAGACCTGCAGTGGTTATGGTACTGCAGTCTTCTATTCCTTTCCCAACAGCTGAGCATAAGTGATTATAGCTGCAGCAGGGAGTAGAGGAATAGTGTAGATGCAGCTTCCAAGACGATTCTCCCCAGCAAATAGAATATTCCCCAAACATGAGCCTAGACTTCATGAAGGGTGTAACAGGAATGAAGTTTATTGAAAACACACTGGCTTTTATGAGAAATCCTCCTGCAAGAGGACCTCCCACAGCAAACAAAGACATTAACCAATCATCATACAGTTTTACAGTAATACATGCCTTCCCTCTGCCTGGGAGATATTGAGATACGTTAAGGAATAAATCAATTATCTCCAGGCAGAGGGCACACAATTTTCCCAAAAGGTATCCCCACAAATTACATATCCCCTGATAGCCCCGATCTGGGGGACAAACATATCCAAATTTCACCCAGATCGGTTCAGGGGTTCTTAAAAAGTATTGAAGTCATATGTTACCGACCACACACGAGGCTCCTGCCCAAAACAGTTCCACAAATTCAGCGTGTGCGGTCGGTCAATTCAGAAAATGGTAAAAAATGAACAAAGTACCGAATGGATCCTCCTGGCTCATAGGAGCGATTGCTCCCCTTGTCCGTACGAACAAAACTACCGAATGGTGCTCTCCTGGCTGTTTGGTAACTAAAGGAAGCAGGCGTTCGGTAGTTTCAGCGGTGGTCTGTGAGGTCGAGTGTCCGATTTTAGTTCCAGACACTCGACGACCAAGTCCCGCTGACTAACATCATGCGAACAAGAAGGCTGCCGTTTTCTATTCCACGTGGCGTTCGACTATACGAACAGCGGCCGCCCAGGGAGCACTTAATAGTTTGTTCTATTGAAGTTAATGAGCCAGGAGGGTGGTCGGTGTTCGGTAGTTTAAAACTACCGAACCAATATTCAATATCCATGCAGTAAATCGAGGGGAAAAAAACGAATAAAGGAGAAAATTTTAAATAAAAGTATATTTTCTTCACAACGTTAACTCCCATACCTACTATAGGACAAGTAAATAGCTGTATGGCATTACTCTGAAACCCTAAAGCCCATATTAGAGAATATTAAACCATATCAAAATGCAATAAAATAAGTGTAGACTTGTATATTTGTTTACTCCGTATTGCAATTTGTCAGAATTTTGGGCGATCAGCTGGTTGTCTCTGAATTAACTTTTTAATTTTTTAATTTTTTTCAATCTTTATTTGAGTACAAGATTTTCAAAGAAGTTTTCTTTACAGAGTAACACCGATGGAGCCATAAATACAAAAAGATAAAACCGTTTGCATTAACAACAATATCTTGAGGGATGTACAGTAACATAGCCAGTGTTAACAGAGTGGTACTAGTGATCATGTGTCCAAGGTGAACTATGGTAGTGAGGTGTTAATATTAATTCAGGTTCTGAGTATAGTGCATTGCGTGTCTTGTTCTTGGTCAAGAAGACGTTATGGGGGGTAAGATTCTATGAGGGGGGAGGGAATGAGTCCTAGCCTAGTAAAAGAGGTAGGAGAAGGGGAAAAATAAAAGGAGAAATTAGAATACGCCCTACCTCCCTACACATCCCTCGCAGGCCCCTTGCATGCGCAGAACCCCAAACCATTCCCGGACCATCTAGCATGCCGCTCGTGAGATGTATTCCAGCCAAGGGGTTCAGAGACTTGTACATTTTTCGGAGGTACCCCTAAGTGCCGCGGTTAGAGATTACATTTCGCATATCTCTTCCCCTCTAGATACCCACTGCTGGAGGGATGGTACACCCAGCTGTTTCCAGTATGTCAGGATAAAGGTCATTGCGTGAGTTAGAAAATGTTTGGTTAAGGAGTTTTATTTTTTTGGATTTTGAATGTTTGTGTAAATACAGATATTTATAAATCAATCTTATGTAAGACGCTTAATAGGGTTATGACATACATGTAGGCTTGGTGAGTCAGAGATCAGAGGTCAGTTTTACATACATAACATTGCAATATTTCGGGCAACATGTCAAACAAGACATCAAGTAGTGGAGCGTAATCATCCCCCTCGTTAACAATGTGAGGGTGTATACGAGGTATACCGGTAAGGGTGTATACGAGGTAAGTGTCAGTGCAGTAGTGTTTAAAACTTGTAAAACTTGTATACGTATAAGAGATTAGGTATTTCAGTGTTACTGAAATCACGTAATCAGTCGTCTGAAACCAACATGCAATAACTATAAAACAGGCTTAGCAGAATAATTTAATAGGGGGTAAACCTCGCCACTTGAGCAGATAGGAAAATATAGCGTGAGACAATGTTGAGTGATTGAGCAGGAGTGCAGTGGGCTGATATGCAGTCTAATTAGTGTGGGCCTGATGTTGGAGGAATGATACCCACGTATACCCATGCCCATGTACATGTATACTGTTGGTATCGCTGAGTTTGGGAGTGGCAATACTCTTCCCTGATTCTTTTTTTTTATTGTTTTTATTCATATTTTCAAAATTACATTACAGGGCATAATTATCACCAATTAATCACATACGTTATACATCCGGTGACTGGGAAAGAAAAAATAAATAAATAAAATAAATAAATAAGCAATATAGTTTATATTTATTGTAGATTATAATGACCTGTTTATCTTATATTATGTCCAAATAATATTGATTCTACTATGTGTGGAAAGAATTCCTTAATTTAAAAACATTTATTTGTAATTGCTTAACGAGGTTATATTAACTATTCGTTCTAGTCCTCTCCTATTCCTGTTCTTTGTATCCATTAATCATCTCTCCAGTGTCTAATCCAAGGTAGCCATATTCCCAAATATTTCTCCCTCTCGACCTTTGCGGACCAGTGTTTATCTTCCATATCTCGTGTTGTTTCAATTTTAGATATCCACTTATCTATAGTAGGAATGCTGATTTGCTTCCAATAAATTGGGATTAGTACATTGGCTTCCCCTAATAGTAGCCATAGTAATTTTTGTTTATATATATATCTGAAAAAGAGAAAGGCCAACTGAGAAGCATCTTCCATGATTCGAATGTATTCCACCGTTTACATTCAGTCCCTAATTGTAGCTAGGTTAGCGTGCTTCCAGATCAACGGGATCAGCTGATTTGCAGCTGTTAGGAGGCGTCTGGTCAGGGAGGCCTTATATTTAGGGAGGGAGATGGGGAAGAGGTATATAATGAGGGTGTGCGGGTCCAGTGGTAGGGGTGCACCCGTGATAGCTTTAATGGAGGTTGTGATTTGTTTCCAGAATTTTGTGCCTCAGGGCATTGTCACCATATGTGTGAGCAGTTGGCTGGTGGCATCTCCAACATGTGTCTCCAGAATTAGTGAACATGCGGTTGAGGGTCGAGGGGGAATAGTGCCAACGAGGGATTCGTTTATAGTTGCTCTCCTTTGTGGATACATTAAGAGAAGATCTATGGGCGAATAAAAATATTTTTTTCCAATTTGCAGGGGTCAGGGTGAATTGTAGGTCTTTTGCCTATTTTGTAGTTAAGGAGGGCAGCTCCCTTTGGTTTATGTCTTAGAGCGTATTGTAGATTTGAGAAAGCTGACATTTGGGCAGGTTGTGTGTGGTGCAAAGAGACTTGATTGTAGTGAGATCACATATGTTCTTATCTTGTGAATAGACTGAGCTTATAAAATGTGTAAGTTGGTCATAGTTAAATTTTTCCATGATCGTGGCAGTATTTGAATGTTTAATAGAGGAAAGTGGTTTAATCCCTGAGTCTGTTAGCATATCTTTCAAAGCTAGATATGTTCGTGAGTAGTAGTCTTTGTAGCCAAGACCCTGCAACCCTGGTTCAAACATCTGCTTATATTTTAGTGGGTATAATGGGGATGGGAATGGTGGGATGGCTTTGTGCTGCCCGAGTCGTAACCATAGTTGCAGTGTATGCGTGATTGTGGGGTGGGTTCGACCCCTTATAAAGGTACTCCCTTTAAAAAAAAAAAAAAAAAACACCCTCTATTCTCTGTTTGATCTTATTGACTTTTGATAGTAGATGGCTTATAAATTTGATTGTGTGACTGTTCGGAGCATATAAATTAACAATAGTATATATCTGTTCTTGTATTTACACACTATTATAATAAATCTTGCTTCGATGTCTATTTCTCTATATATTATCTTAAAGTCAACGTCTTCTGTTACTAAGAGAGCTACTCCCCTCTTTTGTGTCCTTTCTAAAGACGCAGTCATTTTAACGGAGAATCTTTCTGGTATACATTTCAGTGAATCTGATCTCAACCAATGGGTTTCTTGTAAGAGAATTACTTGTGCTTTCTTTTTTTTTTTTTAGATATTCAAAAACATTAGATCTTTTAAAGGGTGAATTTAGGCCTTGGACATTTTAACCATTTTCTAAATTAATTTCTGGAGATTAATAGATTTGTAAAGATCTTATTTTTACATGAGGACCTAGTCTCTGAATTGAGCAATTGTTCCTTTTCTGTACGGTGTTTATATTTACTCTAGACATTACAATACAATACATTTCTATTTACAAACATTAAAAAACAGCAAGTAGTAAAAACTACCAACAATAAATCCCATATTGTATGGGATTGCATGGCTCAGTATATAGTCACTGGGTCTTTTAATTCTTCATTCATCTATGAATGAAGATGAACTGCCGGGTAATCCACGGAATAATCTATAGCCTATTTTATTACTTTTTCCTCTGGTAGCGAGGGGAAAAGGAAAACAGAGAGGGAGAAAAAAGGTTGATCAGTATTGGAATATGTATAAATTGTGGTCATGGAAATAAGCCGAGTAAGTGTTAACCATTATATTTACTAAAGTCGATTGTGCTGTGCCGAAACCGACGGTCAGGCAGGCCTGTAAATAAAGAGGGCAAAAATAGATTTTTACAATGCCAACTTTAATACGTATGTAATCGTTTATAACGATCGTGAAGATATGACAGTTCATCATTATTCGACTAATTCTTTAAATGTTAGTCTAAGTTCTTTCCCTGTTGGGGTAACAGTTGTATGCAGACAATTGTAGAGTAATTGAACTAGGTATCATTTGTTATCTGAATAGTTGTATGTCAACAGGCAACCCCATTGGATTTAGAGTGGCGTAGTGTCATAACATAGTGGTTCCCTGTAGAATATTGCATATTCTATATGTTCCTATTCAAATACATATTAAGGTGTGGCTGTCCAATGGGTTATACAGAACAGATGGTGTTTGCTATTCTGTACCATGAGGTCTCTGGAATTTGCTGTAGAAGAGATTTGGGGTGGTCTTTATATGGGGAATTTCCTTATATGGCTAGTCTAAACTAAACGTTATGACGTAATTTGGGCAGAGGACAAAGGACCACGCTCTTTGCTCTTCCTGCTACGATCCATTTTGTTCTCCTCTCTGATATCCTGAGTTGCTGATACAAAGACGACTCTCTGTAACTTCGTTATGAAATACCATCTGTTAAGTATATTCTATGTTTGCTATTGAAGTAGAATAAATGCTTATTTTTTATAAAGAACGTCAGATTGCATATTAGTACTTTTCAATAATATAGACATATATTATTGTGGCGAGCATTTGGCCCAAGACTATATTTATAAAAGATTTATTCAACTAAATAAACACACAGCCAGATATTAAATTCCCTACTTTGTTTATGTCAGCTATTTTTTCGTGTTTGGTAGTATTGTTTGCCTTATCTCCTGTTAATTTGTTAGGTGTAAAATATAACCCATAGAAGGGCAGAAATATAGCAGTTTTAATAATATTATTTGTTTCTATTTCGAACGGTTGCGTACCCAATATGTCGGATAATGCTCTGAACCTTATACAGTCTATTGGTTGTTGTTTCATGGTTTGTGACGTACTAGTCGTAGGATGCCTCTTGATATGTTCTTTATTGGGTTTGGTGACAAAAAGGTACTGTGCCTCGGGAATGGGTATATCACGTGGTATTGTATGTCTGTTAGACATAGTTACATAGTTACATAGTTACATAGCTGAAAAGAGACTTGCGTCCATCAAGTTCAGCCTTCCTCACATATGCTTTTGCTGTTGATCCAAAAGAAGGCAAAAAACCCAGTCTGAAGCGCTTCCAATTTTGCAACAAACTAGGAAAAAATTCCTTCTTGACCCCAAAATAGCAGTCAGATGTCTCCTTGGATCAAGCAGCTATTACCCCACTTATTAGAAATTATATCCCTGTATGTTATGTTTTTGCAAGTATTTATCCAATTGCAGTTTAAACATCTGTATAGACTCTGACAAAACCACCTCTTCAGGCAAATAATTTCATATCCTTATTGCTCTTACTGTAAAAAAACCTTTTCTTTGTATTAGATGAAATCTCCTTTCTTCAAGCCTAAATGTGTGACCTCGTGTCCTATGTATAGCCCTGTTTATGAATAGATTTCCAGATAATGGTTTGTACTGGCCCCGAATATATTTGTATAATGTTATCATATCCCCTCTCAGGCGCCGTTTTTCCAAACTAAAGAGATTTACATTTTTTAACCTTTCTTCATAACTAAAATGCTCCATTCCTTTTATCAATTTTGTAGCTCGTCTCTGCACTTTTTCTAGTGCCATGATATCTTTCTTTAGAACAGGTGCCCAAAATTGCACAGCATATTCAAGGTGTGGTCTTACCAGCGATTTATAAAGAGGCAAAATCATATTTTCATCTCGAGAATTTATGCCCCTATTTATACATGACAAAACCTTACTGGCCTTAGCAACGGCAGATTGACATTGCATATTGCTACCTAATTTGTTGTCTATAACAATTCCCAAATCCTTCTCGTGTGTGGTTATCCCTAGTTCACTACCATTTAGGGTGTAAATTGCTTGTGCATTCTTAACCCCAAAGTGCATAACTTTGCATTTTTCTACGTTAAATTTAATCTGCCATTTTAGTGCCCAGTCCCCCAATCTATCCAAATCCCTCTGCAGCAAGGCAATATCCTGCTCACATTTTATTACTTTACAAAGTTTTGTGTCATCTGCAAACACTGATACATAGCTTCCAATGCCCATTTCAAGATCATTTATAAATATGTTAAATAGAAGCAGTCCCAGAACAGAACCCTGAGGGACACCACTTACCACTTTTTTGTCCAGCTTGAAAATTTACCATTTATGACAACTCGTTGTACTCTATCCTTAAGCCAATGTTCTACCCAAGAACAAGAATATTCATCTAGACCAATTTCTTTTAGTTTCAAGACTAACCTATTGTGAGGAACCGTATCAAATGCCTTGGCAAAATCCAAGTAGATCACATCCACTGCAAAACCCTGATCTATATTTCTATTTACTTCTTAGTAGAATGCAATTAGGTTAGTTTTATTGTATTTTGTGCGACTATAAGATTTAGGTGGCAAAAAGAGGTAAATGCCACCATAGTATCTAAAGTCAACAGTTTTTTTCTGATTCGGTATTGGATAAGGAATCTGTTGAAGACGATGAGAGCTTAACTGTATGAGCACCTGGTGTTAGCTGAAAGCACAGTCTGTGCTTGTGTTTTTCCGTGCGCCATGAGTATTGCTAGTCCAGGATCCATACAGATGTTCAGAGTCCATACAGATGTTCAAACAGCTACTAGATGCATACTTGCAAAAACAGAATATTCAAGGATATAATCTTTCAATGTAGGGTAATAACTGCTTGATCCAAGGATAAATCTGACTGCCATTCTGGGGTCAAGAAGGAATTTTTTTTCCTAGCTTGTTGCAAAATTGGAAGTGCTTCAAACTGGGTTTTATTGCCTTCTTTTGGATCAACAGAAAAAAACATATGTGAGGAAGGCTGAACTTGATGGACGCAAGTCTCTTTTCAGCTATGTAACTATGTAACTATGTAACTATGTAAGGATGAGTTTCTGGAATAGCGGTGGCCTGTCTGCAGTAGGATGAACTTGGAAGAACACCTGTAGGTTAGAACGAGAGAGGGCGGCCGCTGCTGTTATGATTGCTCGGTATGTGTTCAAGATACAAGTGAAAGTGTTGTGTTGCTGCCAACCATGTGAGTCTCCTGACAAGACTCATGATTGTTAGGGATGAGGACCTGCACTTGTTAAAGATTTTGCATGCCGTAGTGTTGTATGTGTAGCATGCTGTCTTTCCCTACTAAAGGTGGCCCCACCCTTAGCTATTGCCACTAAAAAAAAGGCCGGAGGTACTGTTGAAAGATGGCCAAGTTAATGTCTCTTAGGGAGAACAAGTGGGGTACTTCTATACCAACATAACAGCCAACGTGAGAGAAGTCGATTCCCTTTAGACCGAAAAAGCAGAGACAGAACGTAACTGAACATGAAAAACATAAATTGATTGAAACGGTAGAATGTATACGTCGGGTGGTCCATGAGTGGGTCAAGTAAAATCCCCGCATGGTATAATTAGAAACTGGATGTACTGTAATCCCACTTAAAGGGTCGCCAAAGTAATGTATAGTAAACCCCATTAATGAATTACCAGCGGCCTAATGGAATAATTGTAAAAGCTAGAAAGCGGATAGTACTACAGAAGTCGCTATATGAACCTAAATGTATATGAGGACCTAACGTGGGTCTGATGCAATGCCTAAATAAGTACAATGTGTGAACAGAAAAAGCAGAGTGAAGCCTTAAAGGGACACTATAGTCACCCGAACAACTTCAGCTTAATGAGGTTGTTCAGGTGAGAACTATAGCTCCCTGCAGCCTTTCTCATGTAAACACTGTATTTTCTGAGAAGATACAGTGTTTACATTGAAAGCTAGGAACACCTCCAGTTGCAGTCACTCAGAGTGAACCAGAGGGACTTCGGAGTTGATAGAGGTATAATATGCCTCCATAAACTCAGATCTGCTGCCAGCAGAGCACAGGGCAGCACTGTGCAGAGCATCCTGTGATTCAGTGTCTCCTCCCTCTGCATCCAGACATTGAACTTTCCTCATAGAGATTCATTGATTCAATTCATCTCTATGAGGAGATGCTGATTGGCCAGGGCTGTGTTTGAATCATGCTGGCTCTGCCCCTGATCTGCCTCTTTGTCAGTCTCAGCCAATACTATGGGGAAGCACTGTGATTGGATCAGGCTACCACATGTCAGCAGACTTCTTTTTTTTACTGAGTCTAACAGCATGCAAATTTACAGCTTCAGGCTTGAATACAGTAAGATTTTTACTATATTTATGGAGGCATGAGGGGCCCAGGGGGGAGCTAGATGGTGGTGTTAACACTATAGGGTCAGGAATACATGTTTGTGTTCTGACCCTATTGTGATCCTTTTTGCGTTCGAATGAGGCCGAGCAGTTTTGACCCTGCATGATACTTCTTCAAAAGAATGACAACTAAATTGATATAACATGAATGTACAGTCGGTTATCCCTCTACTGGTGTAAATTTAGTGGGTTGGTAAATTGTAAGACATAAATGTGTTCAATACCCTATAATGGAAAGGTATTGCAAGTGTTTTGAAGTTCGTGTGCTCTGTACATGTCGTGAGGCTAAATAGATATGATCCCCCAGCATAATCATACAAACTGAAAAATGGGGATTAAAGGGATACCATTTAAGAAAATTAGCCAACCTTGAAGAGAGCAAATTAGCGACCTATTACATGGATGTAGGGACTGAATATAATCGAAATGACTACATAACTGGATTGTAACAACGAAATTTAATTAATTATTATGTTAAAATAGGAGCCCTATATATGGATGGCCAAGATTGTTGGGAGTGTGAGCTCAGCCAAGTATAGGCATATGGGAACTGAGCGAGCGGCCATTACCTTGACAGACTTAACGAGCCCCTGGCGCCGTTCTAGATTTAGAGGTGAAAACTGAAAAATGGGGACTAAAGAGCATCCGTCTGATCTGGTACAGTAGACTGGTAGTAGTTCTGACTGGAATTAACTGTATTCATGACATTTCAAGACTTGATACCGGGCTTCTCTATACCCTTTTACTAACGTTAACCCCTAAGACGCCCGTATTAAAAGTTTGGAGTTTGGTTTTGCTTTAATAAGTATTTTCTAAACTGTATTTTCTCAAAGGTTATAACTGCAGCATCTTCCCTCCTCAAACCCCTCCCAGGTCTTAACATACTGTGTATACGAGATAAATCTATGTGACTTGTTGGGAAATAAGAAAGTTTTGAATTGGATTCTGACCGTACATAATAAACATGCAAGTGAATTCTTGTATGTACAAGACAATTCTGACTGATTAACCATTTGCATTTCACGCCAAAAGGATTACTGGCCCTGTCTATGAGACCAGAGCGAACCAACGTTTAATTACTGCGGAAATGATAAACTTGATACATGATTAAAACATACCATATTTTCCCCGTAAGACGTCTATGACTGTGAGCACCATGATATAGTTAGTATTACAGTGTAGTTTGCGCTTCCCACGGTAGGTGGTGGTGTTGAGCTATGTTGTTTCTATAGACCTAAGTAACACGGATTAAGCCGAATGAAATGTATGATAATTATGCGAAGGAGAGATTTAGCAGTATGGGTCTGTAGTACTATACGAATACTGAGTACTTGGTGATGTTAACTTGGTTCGTATGACCGCGTTCATGAATGAAATTATCTATATCGCGTTAGTAAAAAGAAAGGCGAGAGAAGGAAACATTTTTTAAAAATGCAGAGATAAATATAAATTGATAAATATAATATATCTTCACTCATTTCATCTACCCTTTGTGTAATTTTCCTTTTCTTCTCCCCAGTGGCTTACACACAATCCATGGGGCCCCGGTGCGAAACTGATCCCTTTCCTTCTTTCCCCCCGACAGGCACAGACACATAGACACATACACACACACACACACACACACACAGACACATACACACACATAGAGAAACAAATACACCAAGAGACATACACACATAGAGACACACACACATATACATACAGACACACACCGAGATACACATACATACACACAGGCACATACAGACAGAAATACACACAGACAGGCACACAGACACACACATACAGACATATACACACAGACACAAACACATAGAGACACACACAAACAGATACATACAAAGCCACTTATATACATACAGACAGACACACACAGAGACACATACACACAGGTACATACAGACAGACATACACACATACAGACACATAGACACATACATACAGACACACACACAGACAGACAGACATACAAACACACACACATATACAAAATATTTTAGTCACCCTCCTGTTTCCTACCTTTTAGTGGTGGTGGTGGCTCAGGCTGGTGGTAGTCAGAGTTCCCATTCTGACTCCTCTCTCTGATAGCACTGACCGGGCTCCCTGAAAATCCATCTCCATCAGGTGACACTAACATCCCTTGTATGGCGGCTCTGGCTGTCTACGGGCCAGGTCGCAAAACATTGACCGATTATCGGTCTGACCAATATTATCTGCGGATAGTCTGTATTTTCAGCACTATCGGTATCAGCCAATACTGATATTGCCGATAATGCAGACCAGGGCCGCCATCAGGAGAATTGCCATGGTAACCCGTGGCAACGCTCTGGCGGGTGCAGAACTCACAAGAGTTAGACAGGGGAGCTCAAGGGAGCTGCTGGGAAGGTAAGTAAGAGTATGCTGGGCTCGGACGGAGCTTGACCTTCAAGGAAGATGGAAGCTTAAGTTTACAGCTCCCTCTCCCACGCATTCTAAATCCGCGAACATCCGTGCACACGGGTGCCTTTAGACCCTACAACAGCTCACAACTCCCACATCCCCCACCCAGCCACCACCTTAGGGGATGGGAGGCAGTAAACACAAAAAGGAATATACCGCATAACCAGGGACTCCAAGACGAGGCAAGTTGCACCCTACACCCCTAGCCCGTCCTGATTCCCGTGCCCCATTCCCCCACACCTCAAACGGGACTGCCAAGGTAACAAGGCGATAACTTTAATGATTTCAAGCGGGGGTAAAACAGACCGGGCTGTCGTGCCCCACACCTGCCCAGGGCCCCATTAATTAACGGGCTCCGACCCACCACCGGGACACAGACTCTGGCCCATGGCGGGATACCTGAGCGCCCTACGCTTAATTCCTCTGCAGCCCTCTTACAACACCAGATACCAGGGGCTTAGCCTACCCTCCTCTTTACGATCCAGGGGACATGACAGCTCGCCCTAGCCCCCTTGAGCCGGACCTATACGGCCCCCCTGCACATCCAATGTACGCATATGGCCGGCCTGATGCCCGCGGCCCTCCCAGATTTGCGGGACTGGATAGGGATGGACTTTTAACTTAAAATGCTATATTGAATGTACATGCACATGTTCCCTTCTCCCGCACAGGGGAGGGGGGGGGGGGGGGTCAACACTGTCTCTCACAGGAAAATATGTCTGCTCGCTCTCATTTTAATTGTGATTCAGCTATTGTGTAATATATGACATGTTCTTGCTGCACACATGCTCCAGTCCTAGGAACATCTCTGTGTGGTATAGGAGCATGGGAAGGTGTTGGAATGGGATGTCTGAGTCCACGATTTCCCTATGTTTAGTGTGTATCAGTGTCCAATAGGCTGAGATTTCGGGGCAAGACCACCAGATATGGAGCATATCGCCGATAGTCAAACCGCAGCACCCGCATTCCTCGGGAATTGCTGCATTCATGCGGTGGATCATGTCTGGTGTCCTGTACCAATTTGTTAACACTTTATAGCTCATTTGTTGGTACTTCGAGTTAATGGAGCATTTGTGGGTGAAGCCAAAACAACCGAACTAGACCATGGATGAGCAGGTTCGGTTGATAGCGATTCAGTGTTCTGTCATTGGCACCCAAAAAAAAAAAACATGATTGGGGGGCGGAGCCAACTGCCGAACCGACAGGTCGCATGCACAGGGAGCTCCCGACGAAATTGAACTAAAAGAACCCAAAAATCCGAAATATCACCCCCCAAAAGCAGACCAGCCACCTAAGAAAGTAGTGGCCATGGGCAGAAAGAGCAAGAAACCTAAGCCCGATCCACCCCGACAGGGCACCAGCATAGGATATCTGTGGAGGCGAGCGCATGGCGCCCCAGAGCCTGTCATGGCCGCTTACATGGACGGCTTTGAGGATTCAGACGACTTGCTCTCGGAGCCGGACGAGATTTGCCTGCCCACGATGCGGGCACCGGAGAAACTTACCGTGAAACCTGCTACACAGCCCGACACAGCTCCGGTCACGAAATCGGAAATGAAGGAGCTGCTGGCAGAACTCAGACGAAACTTTCAGGAGGACGTGGCAGACATGCGGAGGGACTTAAAGGGCCTCACCGACCGCGTGGCAACCGTGGAGCACGACTCCCACACGCACACTAAGCAGATAGCCTCACTCCAGCAGGAGACAAAACTGTTGCAACAACAGCAAACAAAGGTGGAACAGGCCATGGCAGCAATGGAGGACTCCAGACGCGTCCAGAACCTCAAGGTAAGGGGCATCACCGAATCTGTCCCTGAAGCTGAACTCCCCCACCTAGTGAGGCGTCTGGTGAGCACAATATTACCGCCAAAGCAGGCCAAAGGAGTGGGCTTTGAGGGCATATTTAGGATACCTAAACCACCCACGGCCCCACCAGCAGCAACCAGGGACTTAATCATTAAATTCCACAAGCGACAGGACAAAGAATCCATAATGGCCGCAATCCGAAATACCACGCCGATGGTCTTCGAGGACATGACCTTATCAATTTATTCTGACCTATCACGGGGAACTATGGCCTGGCGCTCTACCCTGAAGCCTTTCACCACTCTGCTCCGTGAGAGCGACATCCAATACAGATGGCGCTCACCCTGCAAACTCCAAGAGCTGCATGGAGAGGCCACACATCTAGTAGCGGACTTACAGCAGGCTGAAGCCCTCCTACCCACTCTGGGTCTACCTGTGAACGCCATGCGGCGATAGCGCACGACCCACAAGTCTCACAGATGGAATCCTGCCACCTCCGAACCCTTCGTTCCAGGCGGACCCGTCCGCACTATGCAGACTGTCACCACCACCTGAATCCTTTGGGAGAGGACTGTCCAACCACTAAAGCTGCTCATGATACAACTGCCTTACTGTTCGCATTTACCTGTCTCTTATGCTCTAATTAATTAATATTTCCAGTTTGCATTTCCAATATGTACTTAGTGTAAAATATTAAGATATAAGCGAGTGGTCGGGGGAAGAGTCCCAGGGACACACCTGCCATAGAGGATCCAGTATGCACTATAAACCATACCTTAGACTATGCACGCGCGGCACATATATACCGAGCCCATAAGCCACTGCTCAACTACACCTCAGCGTAGACAAAGGTAGTGTGACAGCGCAGCAGACCCCTCACGGTAAACCAAACACCTCATACGAACCGGTAGCTACAGACTCGCATTTTTGTTTTTGTTTTCCTGTTTGTATAGGCCTAGCTTAATTAGCCTAGTTAAAAACACGCATAATTGACCCACGATGTGGTTAGCAAGAAAAGAATAATGATCTTATTATGGCCCGCGCACTAGTCAAGTGAAACCGCTTTATATTCCGTAGGGCTATAGACCTTATCTTGTTATTGATTTGTTATTAACATGCTTTACCTTTCTGACTAACCTGTTCTTCAAGTAATCCATATTTAAAAATGTGCCGACACCTTTATGCCATAGTAGTTCAATTAATGTGCCTTGATCTCTACTACATAACTACAACTGTACTGTACTCATGTATGCCATGTTACGCTGGCTTGAGACAGCTATTGTGGCTGACCAAGCCGATTGTTATACAAAGCACAACAAAAATAAAGAATTAAAAAAACAAAAACAAAAAAAAAACATGATTGATAGTTAGGGGCAGTCAATAATGCAAAACCATGTAAATAAAATACATAAATAATTATTAATATTTCATCATAATAATAACAAATGTTATACATAAATAAACCAGGGATCAGCCAGATCTAAAATTTGCAACCAAATGCTCAAAACTAGATGAATGTTCAAAATCGGATTTAGCTTCATTAAAATCAGTGTCACTGTACTTTACATACATATTCATTTTGTATATTAATATTCTGATATCTTGCTCTCTTTTTGTTCATGTAAATAGCTTTCCCTGAATTGTTTGCATGGACAATATTCAGACAAACTGAACTGCTGCATTAAGAAATCAATTCTCTAAATTATTTGTTTGTTTTTTTTGGCCAAACCACAGTTTTCATATGTGCACACATCTAGTAAAGCAATTTTAATTGTTTAATTCAAATAAGCAATTCACATAGCAGAAATAAATCTAAATAGTTACATAGATATGCATTTGGTATATCACCTAATCATAGTTTAATGATTAATCCATTGTTTGCACTGTTGCTCTCTTCTGCTAAGGCCAATAATAGGGTAAAGACGCATGATCAAAGTGAACCCGTTTTTCTTTTTAATGGCAAGTTATGGTTGCTATTGTAGCAACTTAAAACAATGTGTGTTTCTTTGCTATTAAAGTGAGTGGCTTTAAAAATAAGGTTGGAAATCTGTTCATAAATAGAAGCTGGTACATGGGCGTCCGCCTATATTTTTAATTAAGCTTGTGCTGCTATTTTTGGTTTC
This sequence comes from Pelobates fuscus, assembly GCF_036172605.1. Lineage (NCBI taxonomy): Eukaryota > Metazoa > Chordata > Amphibia > Anura > Pelobatidae > Pelobates > Pelobates fuscus. The sequence goes on along the minus strand of NC_086324.1, from coordinate 103,575,832 downwards.
ATTGTGAGAATACACTGCAATACCGGCGCCGGCCAGTAAGTGGTGCTGTGAATGTTGAAAGGCAGGAAGCTACAGCTTATCCCTGCCTCTTGCTCATGACTGAAAGCGCAGGGGAGCAGCACGGAGGCAGCCTACAGATCAGGTAAGTGAGGGATGGGGGGTGGGGAAGCATAGAGGAAGGTAAAGTAGAAAGAACAGACATGAGCAGAAAGGTTCTGCAAGGGGCAGGATGGATCAGCAAGGAATAGAAAAGGGGCAGCAAGAAGCAGGAAGGGGTAGGAAAGGTTTGCAAGGAGCAGGAGGGTAAAGTAGAAGGAGCAGAAATTAGCAGGAAGGGGCAGCAAGGAGCAGGAGGGGTCAGCAAGGAGCAGGAAGGGGCAGCAGGAAGGGGTAGGGTTGGTCTGCAAGGAGCAGGAGGGGTCACCAAGGAGTAGGAAGAGGCAGCAAGGAGCTGGAAGGGTCTGCAATGAGCAAGAGGGGTCATCAAGGAGTAGGAAGGGTCTGCAAGGAGCAAGAGGGGTCATCAAGGAGTAGGAAGAGGCAGCAAGGAGCAGGAAGGGTCTTCAAGGAGCAGGAGGGGTCAGCAAGGAGTAGGAAGGGTCTGCAAGGAGCAAGAGGGGTTTGCAAGGAGCAGGAAGGGGCAGCAAGGAGGGAGAAGGAGCAGCAAGGAGGAAGAAGGGGCAGCAAGGAGCAGGAGGGGTCAGCACAGTGCAGGAAGGGTCAGCAAGAAGCAGGAGGGATCAGCAAGGAGTAGAAAGGGTCTGCAAGGGGCAGGAGGGGTCAGCAAGGAGTAGGAAGGGGCAGCAGGAAGGGGTAGGGGCGGTCTGCAAAGAGCAGGAGGGGTCACCAAGGAGTAGGAACGGTCTGCAAGGAGCAGGAGGGGTCAGCAATGAGTAGGAAGGGTCTGCAAGGAGCAGAAAGGGATCAGAAAGAGAAAGCAGAAGGGCGCAAAATAAGCAGAAAATAGCAGAAAGGTAAAGGAGCAGAAGGAGCATCAGAAGAAAAAGAAGACTGTGTCAAATGAAGGAGAAGAAAATGGGATTGGAGCACTTCATTCTGGACACCACATCATAAGGTGTTGGTACCTGGGCCTGGCAGGGAAACTTTGGACCTTCTCATCTCCCCAGGTAAAAAGAATATCAGTGTTAATGTGTTCACTTTTATTTACTGAGTGTCAGAAAACACAGAGGGCTGCTGGGTAGGGGTGCCGCTGATTGGCTGGAGGGTCAGCTGGCACTCTAAGCCAATCAGTAGCTCCCCATTCATAAAAATGTACAAAATTTTTATGAATCGGGAACTAGCGATTGGCTTAGAGCATCAGCTGACCACTCTAGCCAATCAGCGGCACCCATGCCTGACGTCAATCTGCACTTCCTGACACTCCGTTTAAGAAGCCGAATACCACTGAGCGATCTGGAGATCTGGAGGAAGCCTTTGGGGGTAAACCATTTGAGAGCGGTTTCACCCCTTAAAGGAAAGAGAGCGCCCAGGGGCCTCCTTGCATCATAGCATTTTCATTTAGATGAAGTTGTTATGGTGACCAGAATTTTCCTTTAATTTGATTAAAGGAACACTATAGTGTCAGGAATACAAACATATATTCCTGACACCATAGTTGTAAAAAAACGCTATTCACCCTAGCTTTATGTGAAAATGACTATGTTCCTTCCCTTTCATGACACTGTCAAAAAGGGGCCAAGCATGGATGTCATTACAATTTCCCTCCCCCCCCCCCCCCCCTGGAAAATTTCCTGCGGACGCCCATGAGCTGGTAATAAACATTATAATAGCAACAACTTGTAACTGCTATTTACTGACCAGATTGGAAGTGAGTCCAACATTGGAAACAAGCCCCTTGAGGGCATTACTATTTTGTGGCAGCATGCCTCCTTTATTTTTCTCATTCACACACTTCTTGCCACAGGCAACATCCTGTGCATGTACCTGTGGATCATGCAAGTATAGGTAATTGACATTATATGTAATTACGCATGTACTTTAAAGCTGTTGATGGTGACACCCACTTCTCAGTTTTTGCAGCTGATGTTAGTTTTTATTTAGCTGTGCAGTATTTCACCCCATCACTAACTCAGAGGGTGATTCTTGATCACATTGGGATTCAATTTCAGATCAGGTAAGTGAGGGATAGTGGAGTGGGAAAATTCCATAAGTCTCCATGGTGACAGTGCCACTTTTAGAAATTTGGCTTTGTACACAAAGTCCATTGTGTTCTAAATACCAAGTTGAGCCAGAGTATGTTTATTTGTATAAAATTGAATGAAAGGTTCAGTATATGAAACAGTTTAAAAGTGAATTTGGTACTGATCTAGGGTTGTACTTTTTTTTTTTTTTTTTTAAGGAATGTAGATTGTGTGCAGCTCTTACAGGACAGTGGAGCAGATTACAGTATAAAAGACAAATGTGGACGGTAAGTGCAAGCTCATATCACATATCGAAAAGTGACGTAAAAATACATGTATTTTTCAGTCTGGACTCAAGACTGAAAAAATAAAACAAAAGCTATTTAAACTTTGTTTTTACGAAGGTTTATTTTTCTTAGTTCATATCGTTCCCATTCTTGCAAATCATGTGTCTATCGCCATTCCCAACTACTGTGTTTCTCTTAATGCCTTCTACCCTCTTGTATCTCTCACCATCATCTTTCTTCTATTGCTCTCCATTTCCAATTCTCACTGCTGTAGATCTCCACATTTTCTTGACTCTCCTTCCATTTCTCACTCACCCTTTGTTGTAACACTCTTTAGCTCCCCCTACACCTGTATTGCATAATATCTCCTTCCACATTAACTCCAACTCGTCTCACTCCCCTTATATACTGTCTCTCCCCACTGGTATCTTCCTCTGTATTTCTCATTCTTCTGTTTCTCCCCATGCTTCCTACTTTTAACTCTGTATCTTCCACAATTCCTCCATTATCAACTCCTGTATCTCTCTATAAAGTGTGTCTCTAGTTTACCCAACCCTTGTGTCTCTCCTAATCTTATTGGCATGTTTGTTTTACGTTATTTGCTTTCTCCCTTTCTCCCTTCTGTGTCCTAACCTCTTCTGCTCCTTTTTCTCAGTCCATTCACCCTTTCCAATGTTTACCACAATGACTCTTGTAGCTAGTCCTGGGTGGATGCCTGGCAGCTCTTTTCTGTGCCAGGCTTTGTCACTTTTGACAAGAATAAAAATATTTGTACTTCTGATCTTTTAATTGAGTGGCAGAAAATCACACATTTGTGATAAATAGTAGAAAAACAAAAACAATGTACTCTAAAATATATTTTAAGAGTGATATTTATACACAATACCCAATAATGTAATCCCTTTTGAAAAATAATACATTTGAAAAAAAAAATTGATACATTTTTATTCTATATTTGTTAAATAGTTTGCGTATAGCATTAGTAAAGATCACTTACTTTAAAGTGCACTAGTTTTCTACTATGTATTGACTTATTTTGAGTTTACACCCACCACATTGTTTGTTATGTGTTTTATGAATCTGGATTGCCTATATGGTTTACACACTGCAACTGCTTATTTTTTGTGTCACATGTTTGTGATTTGTGATGCTTGTTGATTCTGATATGCTTGGCTTGCCTCTCCTTGTCTTTGATCACAATGGATTATTTGACTGACATGTTAACAACAGTGATTGGTTATATAATACATCTCAAAGTTGTTCCTATTTTGGAACAATAGTTCCTATTTTGGTCCCAAATCCCTCTCCCCTTGTTTTCTATCCTAAGGTCCCTGTTTCTTAGAGCTTCACTTTGTTGGTGTGTGTAAGCTCCACATCAATAATACTAACAGTAATGTTTCTTTTAAACTACAATTGCTATGTTTAGAAATTAGTCAGTGTAAATAAGATAAATTGTTCTTAGAAATTACATTTTAGTTTCATAAATTGTTATTAGTAAGTACCTAGAATTTCTGATGACAGACTTATCCCTAGCCTCTTACAGCCCTAGATGTAAAGTGTCCCTCTTTGTCCATTTGAATTTTTTGGAGATGTGATAATATGACATACTAAAAATAGTACAACACATACACATGTATACTATGCCCAAAATATTATTTTTGACATACTTAAAGGAACACTATGGCATTTGGAATTCAGACCTGTATTTTTAACGCTTAGTTAGGTCCCTTCCTCATGTGTCCAGTAAAAAGCTTAGAAAAAAAAGTTTTTTACCTCATTGTTCCCAGTGCTGCAGCTCTCTACTCCTCTTCTTGAGTCAATGGCCAATCCAATGCTCCTCTATGAATGCATACTCTAGCAATCGTGGAATGCCAAGGTGAAGGGGTTAACAAAGGATGTTAACTGCAAGATCAAGTGGTTAACAATGATGGCTGCAGTTAGGCCAAGGTTGATGTTAAAAATAATATGTAACTTATGTGGCATTAACAGTAGAAAAAAGTTCGCAATGCCCTTGTTTGGTACTCACTAGTGCTACAAATGTTTCTACAAACTGTATTATGTAATTGACCATGTACATGCATTTGAATCAATAGATACAATGCCTACTAATTTAGAGAATGTCTAACAAGGATGTGTTTATCTTACTATAACATTGTAGAGTGATCATATGCATGTTTGTGTTTTTAGGGCACCTTTACACTATGCAGCAATGAACTGCCAATTCAAATGTGTTGAGCGTTTAATAAACTCAGGTGCTAAAATTAATGAAACTGATGAATGGGGACGGACAGCCTTGCACTATGCAGCAGCTTCGGACATTGACAGAAAGTAAGCCAATTAAACTTCATTGCAATTTAATTGCATCTGTTTTGAATCATGATAAATAAAATGCATTTTTCAACTAATGAGTAATTGAAGATTGAAAAATAAGTTAATGTCCTAAAACTAAGGTTTAAAGGGACACTATAGTCACCAGAACAACTACAGCGTATTGTATTTGTTCTGGTGAGTAGAATCATAACCTTCAGGCTCTTTGCTGTAAACACTGTCTTTTGCAGTGTTTACATTACAGCCTAGTAGTGTTGTCGCGAACCTGAAATTTTCGGTTCGCGAACGGCGAACGCGAACTTCCGCAAATGTTCGCGAACCGGCGAACCGCCATTGACTTCAATGGGCAGGCGAATTTTAAAACCAACAGGGACTCTTTCTGGCCACAAAAGTGATGGAAAAGTTGTTTCAAGGGGACTAACACCTGGACTGTGGCATGCCGGAGGGGGATCCATGGCAAAACTCCCATGGAAAATTGCACAGTTGATGCAGAGTCTGCTTTTAATCCATAAAGGGCAGAAATCACCTAACATTGACACCTGTCCTCAAAGCCCCTGATACACACTGACACAGAGCAGAATAGAGACTGTTCCCCGTCCTCAGAGACCATGATACACACTGACACAGAGCAGAATAGAGACTGTTACCCCTACATAGGGTCACTTGGCAGATATGGCGGGGTCGTGGGAGGGGGAGGATGACTTTCACCTCTTCCCCTGTTACATTCCCGTTGTGCTGTGACATCACCCTTATACGCTGTGTAAAGCATACTATTTAATTTGATCAGCATGGCCACTTGAGTTTTTATAGTTTTCACGCTGCTTGTAGTTTATGTATGGTTCACAAAAATCAAACAAACGATAAAGTAAACATGTAAGGATTCAGAATATTCTTTCAAACCCTTACACATTGTGTGTACGTATTTTTTGTCTTAAGTTTGTGGCTTTAAAGAGGTTTACGTTGTTTCTATGATGTGCATAACATGTTCTTGTAAATGTTTGTTAAATTTTTCCTGGAATTGTAATTTTTGAATCTGAATAAAGATAGTCAAATCCCTGATACACACTGACACAGAGCAGAATAGGGACTGTTCCCCCTACATAGGGTCACTTGGCAGATATGGATTGACACCTATCCTAATGATCCCTGATACACACTGACACAGAGCAGAATAGAGACTGTTCCCCCTACATAGGGTCACTTGGCAGATATGGATTGACACCTGTCCTCAAAACCCCTGATACACACTGACACAGAGCAGAATAGGGACTGTTCCCCCTACATAGGGTCACTTGGCAGCCATGGATTGACACCTGTCCTCAAAACCCCTGATACACACTGACACAGAGCAGAATAGGGACTGTTCCTCCTACATAGGGTCACTTGGCAGATATGGATTGACACCTGTCCTCAAAACCCCTGATACACACTGACACAGAGCAGAATAGGGACTGTTCCCCCTACATAGGGTCACTTGGCAGATATGGATTGACACCTGTCCTCAAAACCCCTGATACACACTGACACAGAGCAGAATAGAGACTGTTCCCTGTCCACAGAGACCATGATACACACTGACACAGAGCAGAATAGAGACTGTTCACCGTCCACAGAGACCATGATACACACTGACACAGAGCAGAATAGAGACTGTTCCCCGTCCACAGAGACCATGATACACACTGACACAGAGCAGAATAGGGACTGTTCCCCCTACATAGGGTCACTTGGCAGGTATGGATTGACACCTGTCCTCAAAGCCCCTGATACACACTGACACAGAGCAGAATAGAGACTGTTCCCCGTCCACAGAGACCATGATACACACTGACACAGAGCAGAATAGAGACTGTTCCCTGTCCACAGAGTCCATGATACACACTGACACAGAGCAGAATAGAGACTGTTCCCCGTCCACAGAGACCATGATACACACTGACACAGAGCAGAATAGAGACTGTTCACCGTCCACAGAGACCATGATACACACTGACACAGAGCAGAATAGAGACTGTTCTCCCTACATAGGGTCACTTGGCAGGTATGGATTGACACCTGTCCTCAAAGCCCATGATACACACTGGGGGGAGCTACTGTCCTCCCCCCCTCGGCCCCCACCCCTGCGCGGTGGGTGGGGGCCATAAATCACAATGGGGGGGCCTACTTTCCTCCCCCCGGCCCCCATCCCTGCGCGGTGGGTGGGGGGCATAAATCACAATGGGACGGACCTACTGATAGGAGTGGAGTATTGTTCATATCAGTTTAATACCTTCCGCGTCTCCTATCAGTGGACGTGTATATGGCAGCCATTTTAGGAACCGCACACCTGGGACCCGAGCAAGGTCACCTCGTTCAAGCTGCTCTGGTTCCTTGATGAGCCAGCTGCCCGTGAGTTAACATGTCCCGTGGAGAAGCATTCTGTCTTGTAAAGCCTCACCACAAAAAAAATAAATAAATAACAGCACTCGGAGTGGTGAGTTTAGTAAATGTTCATATCAGTTTAATACCTTCCGCGTCTCCTATCAGTGGACGTGTATATGGCAGCCATTTTAGGAACCGCACACCTGGGACCCGAGCAAGGTCACCTCTTTCAACAGGCGAAATGATTTGGCCCTGTAAAACTATCCTGGATATTCTCTACAATTTCTATGGATATGGCATTGATTTATGTAACAGGGAGATGGAAGAAGATGCTTGGTCGGTCCTCTGACTTGAAATTTGGGGCACTGCGCGGGCAAGCTAATGTGCCACCAGATAGGAGTGGTGAGTTTAGTATTGTTCATATCAGTTTAATACCTTTCGCGTCTCCTATCAGAGGACATGTATATGGCAGCCATTTTAGGAACCGCACACCTGGGACCCGAGCAAGGTCACCTCTTTCAACAGGCGACATGATTTGGCCCTGTAAAAATATCCTGGATATTCTCTACAATTTCTATGGATATGGCATTGATTTATGTAACAGGGAGATGGAAGAAGATGCTTGGTCGGTCCTCTTACTTGAAATTTGGGGCACTGCGCGGGCAAGCTAATGTGCCACCAGATAGGAGTGGTGAGTTTAGTATTGTTCATATCAGTTTAATACCTTCTGCGTCTCCTATCAAAGGACATGTATATGGCAGCCATTTTAGGAACCGCACACCTGGGACCCGAGCAAGGTCACCTCTTTCAACAGGCGACATGATTTGGCCCTGTAAAACTATCCTGGATATTCTCTACAATTTCTATGGATATGGCATTGATTTATGTAACAGGGACATGGAAGAAGATGCTTGGTCGGTCCTCTTACTTGAAATTTGGGGCACTGCGCGGGCAAGCTAATGTGCCACCAGATAGGAGTGGTGAGTTTAGTATTGTTCATATCAGTTTAATACCTTCCGCGTCTCCTATCAGAGGACATGTACATGGCAGCCATTTTAGGAACCGCACACCTGGGACCCGAGCAAGGTCACCTCTTTCAACAGGCGACATGATTTGGCCCTGTAAAAATATCCTGGATATTCTCTACAATTTCTATGGATATGGCATTGATTTATGTAACAGGGAGATGGAAGAAGATGCTTGGTCGGTCCTCTTACTTGAAATTTGGGGCACTGCGCGGGCAAGCTAATGTGCCACCAGATAGGAGTGGTGAGTTTAGTATTGTTCATATCAGTTTAATACCTTCCGCGTCTCCTATCAGAGGACATGTATATGGCAGCCATTTTAGGAACCGCACACCTGGGACCCGAGCAAGGTCACCTCTTTCAACAGGCGACATGATTTGGCCCTGTAAAACTATCCTGGATATTCTCTACAATTTCTATGGATATGGCATTGATTTATGTAACAGGGAGATGGAAGAAGATGCTTGGTCGGTCCTCTTACTTGAAATTTGGGGCACTGCGCGGGCAAGCTAATGTGCCACCAGATAGGAGTGGTGAGTTTAGTATTGTTCATATCAGTTTAATACCTTCCGCGTCTCCTATCAGTGGACGTGTAAATGGCAGAGATTTTTAATTGTTGAATCACCTCCCCTTTTTAGGCCAAGGTGGGAAGATGCTTAGACCACTGGTATATTGGTGCCATCTTAGAGGATTTTTTTTTGGTTTGGTTTTTGAAGCCACAGTGCTGCACCAGTGGGCCTAAAAATAAGGCATGTACACATGCCTGAAAAATTTGGTATTGTTGCAGCCGCTGCTGTAGCAGCGGCCAGAAAAATTGATGTTTGTTTCACAGGCAGAAAGTGCCCTAAAACATGGCGGCTTGAACCCTAGTTGGTGGCGGATAAGTCACGCAAGTCAAACGTCATTCAGAGTCAAAATACAGCAGCGTGTGGACCATTTTTAGCCCAAGGCAGCTCATCTCATCAGGCCTTTTTTAATCTAATGTATCGCCCAGTGTCAGTCCCTTCGGGATCCATCCCTCATTCATCTTAATAAAGGTGAGGTAATCTAGACTTTTTTGACCTAGGCGACTTCTCTTCTCAGTGACAATACCTCCTGCTGCACTGAAGGTCCTTTCTGACAGGACACTTGAAGCGGGGCAGGCCAGAAGTTCTATCGCAAATTGGGATAGCTCAGGCCACAGGTCAAGCCTGCACACCCAGTAGTCAAGGGGTTCATCGCTCCTCAGAGTGTCGATATCTGCAGTTAAGGCGAGGTAGTCTGCTACCTGTCGGTCGAGTCGCTCTCTGAGGGTGGATCCCGAAGGGCTGTGGCGATGCATAGGACTTAAAAAGGTCCGCATGTCCTCCAACAACAACACGTCTTTAAAGCGTCCTGTCCTTGCCGGCGTGGTCGTGGGAGGAGAAGGAGGAGGATGACTTCCACCTCTCCCCCTGTTAGATTCCCGTTGTGCTGTGACATCACCCTTATACGCTGTGTAAAGCATACTTTTTAATTTATTTTGCAAATGCTGCATCCTTTCCGACTTGTTGTAATTCGGTAACATTTCCGCCACTTTCTGCTTATACCGGGGGTCTAGTAGCGTGGACACCCAGTACAGGTCGTTCTCCTTCAGCCTTTTTATACGAGGGTCCCTCAACAGGCAGGACAGCATGAAAGACCCCATTTGCACAAGGTTGGATGCCGAGCTACTCATTTCCCGTTCCTCCTCCTCACTGATGTCATTGAAGGTATGTTCTTCCCCCCAGCCACGTACAACACCACGGGTATCAGATAGGTGACAACGAGCACCCTGGGATGCCTGTTGTGTTTGGTCTTGCTCCTCCTCCTCCTCCTCAAAGCTACAATCCTCCTCTGACTCCTCTTCCTCACAATCCTCTTCCAGCGTTGCCGCAGGTCCAGCAAGCGATGCTGATAAGGCTGTCATTTTTTGGGGGATTAGTGGTACTATGCGTGCAAGCTACTGTGAGACCAGATATGATTGGCAATGTGAACTGTAACAGTTCTGCAGAGCACACACTGTAGGCCTGACACACCCGCTTGAAGACAAGTAACTGCTATTCAATCTATAACAGTGAAAAACAAATTTTCTTTGTAAAAGCACGCTATAGAGACACCAGATATGATTGGCAATGTGCACTTGAACAGTTCTGCAGAGCACACACTGTAGGCCTGACACACCCGCTTGAAGACAAGTAACTGCTATTCAATCTATAACAGTGAAAAAAAATTGTTGTTTTTAAAAGCACGCTATAGAGACACCAGATATGATTGGCAATGTGCACTGGAACAGTTCTGCAGAGAACACGCTGAAGGAAGGACTGACAGAGCCGCTTGAAGGACACTGACTGGCTGCTATTAGCTTACACTAGAAACCTTTTTTCTTTGTAAAAGCACACTATAGAGACACCAGATATGATTGGCAATGTGCACTTGAACAGTTCTGCAGAGCACACACTGTAGGCCTGACACACCCGCTTGAAAACAAGTAACTGCTATTCAATCTTTAACAGTGAAAAAAAATTTTTGTTTTTAAAACCACGCTATAGAGACACCAGATATGATTGGCAATGTGCACTTGAACAGTTCTGCAGAGCACACACTGTAGGCCTGACACACCCGCTTGAAGACAAGTAACTGCTATTCAATCTATAACAGTGAAAAAAAAAATTTGTTTTTAAAAGCACGCTATAGAGACATCAGATATGATTGGCAATGTGCACTGGAACAGTTCTGCAGAGCACACGCTGAAGGAAGGACTGACAGAGCCGCTTGAAGGATACTGACTGGCTGCTATTAGCTTACTCTAGAAACCTTTTTTCTTTGTAAAAGCACGCTATAGAGACACCAGATATGATTGGCAACTGTCAAAGCACGCTGGCACAGGTCTGCAGAGCACACGCTGAAGGAAGGACTGACAGAGCCGCTTGAAGGACACTGACTGGCTGCTATTAGCTTACACTAGAAACCTTTTTTCTTTGTAAAAGCACGCTATAGAGACACCAGATATGATTGGCAATGTTCACTTGAACAGTTCTGCAGAGCACACACTGTAGGCCTGACACACCCGCTTGAAGACAAGTAACTGCTATTCAATCTATAACAGTGAAAAACAAATTTTCTTTGTAAAAGCACGCTATAGAGACACCAGATATGATTGGCAATGTGCACTTGAACAGTTCTGCAGAGCACACACTGTAGGCCTGACACACCCGCTTGAAGACAAGTAACTGCTATTCAATCTATAACAGTGAAAAAAAATTGTTGTTTTTAAAAGCACGCTATAGAGACACCAGATATGATTGGCAATGTGCACTGGAACAGTTCTGCAGAGCACACGCTGAAGGAAGGACTGACAGAGCCGCTTGAAGGACACTGACTGGCTGCTATTAGCTTACACTAGAAACCTTTTTTCTTTGTAAAAGCACGCTATAGAGACACCAGATATGATTGGCAACTGTCAAAGCACGCTGGCACAGGTCTGCAGAGCACACGCTGAAGGAAGGACTGACAGAGCCGCTTGAAGGACACTGACTGGCTGCTATTAGCTTACACTAGAAACCTTTTTTCTTTGTAAAAGCACGCTATAGAGACACCAGATATGATTGGCAATGTTCACTTGAACAGTTCTGCAGAGCACACACTGTAGGCCTGACACACCCGCTTGAAGACAAGTAACTGCTATTCAATCTATAACAGTGAAAAACAAATTTTCTTTGTAAAAGCACGCTATAGAGACACCAGATATGATTGGCAATGTGCACTTGAACAGTTCTGCAGAGCACACACTGTAGGCCTGACACACCCGCTTGAAGACAAGTAACTGCTATTCAATCTATAACAGTGAAAAAAAATTGTTGTTTTTAAAAGCACGCTATAGAGACACCAGATATGATTGGCATTGTGCACTGGAACAGTTCTGCAGAGCACACGCTGAAGGAAGGACTGACAGAGCCGCTTGAAGGACACTGACTGGCTGCTATTAGCTTACACTAGAAACCTTTTTTCTTTGTAAAAGCACGCTATAGAGACACCAGATATGATTGGCAACTGTCAAAGCACGCTGGCACAGGTCTGCAGAGCACATGCTGAAGGAAGGACTGACAGAGCCGCTTGAAGGACACTGACTGGCTGCTATTAGCTTACACTGGAAACTTTTTTCTTTGTAAAAGCACGCTATAGAGACACCAGATATGAGTGGCAACTGTCAAAGCACGCTGGCACAGGTCTGCAGAGCACACGCTGAAGTAGGCCTGACACCCAGACGCTTGCAGACAACTAACTGCTCTTCTATTACAGTGAAAAAAAATTATTTATTTTAAATGTAAAGCTTAACCTATTGTAAAAACAGTTATGAGTGGTGGCACTGACTGTGCAAATGGGCAAGGCATCCAACCTGACACAGAAGCTGGCAGGCAGGCAACTGCTCTTCTATTACAGTGAAAAAAAAATATTTATTTTAAATGTAAAGCTTAACCTATTGTTAAAACAGATATGAGTGGTGGCACTGACTGTGCAAATGGACAAGGCATCCAACCTGACACAGAAGCTGGCAGGCAGGCAACTGCTCTTCTATTACAGTGAAAAAAAAATATTTCTTTTAAATGTAAAGCTTAACCTATTGTTAAAACAGATATGAGTGGTGGCACTGACTGTGCAAATGGGCAAGGCATCCAACCTGACACAGAAGCTGGCAGGCAGGCAACTGCTCTTCTATTACAGTGAAACATTTTTTTTATTTTAAATGTAAAGCTTAACCTATTGTTAAAACAGATATGAGTGGTGGCACTGACTGTGCAAATGGGCAAGGCATCCAACCTGACACAGAAGCTGGCAGGCAGGCAACTGCTCTTCTATTACAGTGAAAATTTTTTATTTCTTTTAAATGTAAAGCTTAACCTATTGTTAAAACAGATATGAGTGGTGGCACTGACTGTGCAAATGGGCAAGGCATCCAACCTGACACAGAAGCTGGCAGGCAGGCAACTGCTCTTCTATTACAGTGAAAAAAAATTATTTCTTTTAAATGTAAAGCTTAACCTATTGTTAAAACAGATATGAGTGGTGGCACTGACTGTGCAAATGGGCAAGGCATCCAACCTGACACAGAAGCTGGCAGGCAGGCAACTGCTCTTCTATTACAGTGAAAACAAATTATTTCTTTTAAATCTAAAGCTTAACCTATTGTTAAAACAGATATGAGTGGTGGCACTGACTGTGCAAATGGGCAAGGCATCCAACCTGACACAGAAGCTGGCAGGCAGGCAACTGCTCTTCTATTACAGTGAAAAAAAATTATTTCTTTTAAATGTAAAGCTTAACCTATTGTTAAAACAGATATGAGTGGTGGCACTGACTGTGCAAATGGGCAAGGCATCCAACCTGACACAGAAGCTGGCAGGCAGGCAACTGCTCTTCTATTACAGTGAAAAATTTTTATTTCTTTTAAATGTAAAGCTTAACCTATTGTTAAAACAGATATGAGTGGTGGCACTGACTGTGCAAATGGGCAAGGCATCCAACCTGACACAGAAGCTGGCAGGCAGGCAACTGCTCTTCTATTACAGTGAAAAAAAATTATTTCTTTTAAATGTAAAGCTTAACCTATTGTTAAAACAGATATGAGTGGTGGCACTGACTGTGCAAATGGGCAAGGCATCCAACCTGACACAGAAGCTGGCAGGCAGGCAACTGCTCTTCTATTACAGTGAAAAAAAATTATTTCTTTTAAATGTAAAGCTTAACCTATTGTTAAAACAGATATGAGTGGTGGCACTGACTGTGCAAATGGGCAAGGCATCCAACCTGACACAGAAGCTGGCAGGCAGGCAACTGCTCTTCTATTACAGTGAAAAAAAAAATATTTATTTTAAATGTAAAGCTTAACCTATTGTTAAAACAGATATGAGTGGTGGCACTGACTGTGCAAATGGGCAAGGCATCCAACCTAACACAGAAGCTGGCAGGCAGTCAACTGCTCTTCTATTACAGTGAAAAAAAATTATTTCTTTTAAATGTAAAGCTTAACCTATTGTTAAAACAGATATGAGTGGTGGCACTGACTGTGCAAATGGGCAAGGCATCCAACCTGACACAGAAGCTGGCAGGCAGGCAACTGCTCTTCTATTACAGTGAAAAAAAATTATTTCTTTTAAATGTAAAGCTTAACCTATTGTAAAAACAGATATGAGTGGTGGCACTGGGCAAGTAGGCACAGTATCTAATGTGAACCTCACACAGAAGCTGGCAGGCAGGCACCTGCAATTACATTACACAGGGAAAAAAAAAAAGCAGCCTGATGTTCTAGCCCTAAAAAGGGCTTTTTGGGGTGCTGTCCTTACAGCAGAGATCAGATGAGTCCTTCAGGATTGTAGTGGACACTGAATACCCTAGCCTTGCTATCAATTTCCCTATCTAATCAGCAGCAGCTAAACTTTCCCTCCTCTCACTAAGCATGCAGCTTCAGAATGAATCGAAAATGGATGCTGGGAGGGAGGTTGGAGGGTGTGGAAGGGAGGGAGTGCTGCTGATTGGCTGGAATGTGTCTGCTGACCGAGAGGCACAGGGTCAAAGTTTGCCCAATGATGACGAATAGGGGGCGGATCGAACTGCGCATGTGTCCGCCCGCCGCGGCGAACGCGAACACGCTAATTTCGCCGGGAACTGTTCGCCGGAGGACAGTTCGGTACATCACTACAGCCTAGTGATAACTCCACTGGCCACTCCTCAGATGGCTACTAGAGGTGCTTCCTTGGGCAGTCCTGCCTAGTAAGCAGCACTGCCATTCAGTGTCTCCACCCTCTACATGCAGACACTGAACTTTCCTCATAGAGATACATTGATTCAATTCATCTCTATGAAGAGATGCTGATTGGCCAGGGCTGTGTTTGACTTGTGCTGGCTCTGCCCCTGATTTGCCTTCTTGACCAGCTTAGCCAATCCTATGGGGAAGTATTGTGATTGGCACTCTACCACTTCTGCTGATGTCAGCAAACAGGGGCAGAACCAGCAGCCACTGACTTGAATACAAGTAAGGTTTTACTAAATTTAGGGAGGCCAGTGGGCTAAATGGAGGTTTTAAGACT
Source organism: Pelobates fuscus (assembly GCF_036172605.1). Lineage (NCBI taxonomy): Eukaryota > Metazoa > Chordata > Amphibia > Anura > Pelobatidae > Pelobates > Pelobates fuscus. Next base: position 103,560,605 of record NC_086324.1, on the reverse strand, counting down.
GTGGGTGTCACAATACCATACCTTTCTCCCACAGACCCACGAGGTGTAGCTCCGGGTGCTGACTCCTCCAGGAGACGACACGGCATGTCCGACGCCAGCCGCTCCACGCACGCCCTCTGACGCAGCGACGATGTCATAGCGGCTGTGCCACAAAAATTCAAACTATGCCACGCTCCCTGACATTTTGGGAGCATGGATTTAAAGCAATAGACGCTCCACTATAAAAGGGCGCTTTTTGCTTTTGTTCAGTGCCCTATTGTGGTTTACTGGTTGTTCCCTCTAGTGCTAGCTTGTTTCTATCTGTGTATCTTGGTATCTTGACTCGGCTTGTTTTTGGCTATTCTTCTTTCTGGTATCCTGACTCTGCTCGTTTTCTGGTTCCCTGACTTGGCTACTCCTTATCGTTATCCTGATCTCTGGTCTCCCTTATCCTTGGCATTCCTCGACTACTCTTTCTACGTTAAACCCGGCCATTCTAAGGTACGGTAATACGTTTTCTATTTGGGTTATACCCTCTATTTGGGTTACTTGTCGTGACTGTAGGGTCAGAAATACATGTTTGTGTTCCTGACCCTATAGTGCTCCTTTAATTAAAAAAAATTATCTCTGTCCTTTGTTTAGAATGCTCAATTGAATTTTTTTTTATTTTTTTTTATTAAAATGTTTTATTACATTTTCAAAAATATAAATTCCTAGCTAAACAGCTTATAGTGGGACAGAGGAAAGGGCTAACACTATATAAAAAAACAAAGTATTACACAAACATAAGTGCAAGGGCCCCACCGATCATCATTGTATTATTCAAAAGTATATACTGTATGTGAATGTATGTATGTCTGTCTATGTGTATGTATGTCTGTCTGTGTGTGTATGTATGTATGTATGCATGTATGTCTGTATATCTGTCTGTCTGTCTGCATGTATGTCTATGTCTGTCTGTATGTATGTCTCTGTCTATCTGTCTGCATGTATGTCTGTATGTCTGTGTATGTCTGTCTGTCTGTATGCATGTCTGTCTGTGTATGTATGTCTGCATGTCTGTCTGTGTATGTCTGTCTATGTATGTATGTATGTATGTCATTATATATGTATGTCTGTATGTCAGTATGAATGTATGTCTGCAGATCATTATGAACGTATGTCTGTGTGTATGTGTGTATGGATGTCTGTATGCATGTATGTCTGTCAATATGTCTGTATATATGTATGTATGTCAGTCTGTATGTCTGTATGCCATTATGAATGTATGTATGTATGCCATTATGAATGTATGTGTGTATGGATGTCAGTGTCTGCATGTCTGTCAGTATGTGTGTATGTATGTATGTCGGTGTCTGTATGTATGTGTCTTTATGTCCTCATGCATGTGTGTCTGTATGTATGTTAGTATGTGTCTGTCTGTCACTATGTATGCCTGTGTGTATGTCTCAGTATGTGTGTGTCAGTATGTATGCCTGTATGCGTGTATGTCTGTTTCAGTATGTGTGTCTGTTAGTATGTATCTGTGTCCTTTTGTATCAGTGTGTGTGTTTGTGTGTGTGTGCATTCCTGTGGGCGGTATTTGGAGGCGGATCCTGTGGGTGGTATTTGGAGTCAGGCCCAAGGGGGCCCAGACCCTGAGCTGAGTTAGGGGCCCCAAAATTTCTGGTGGCTGCCCTGCTGTGAAGTACTGTGGCTGATCCAGCAGACCGCAGTGACCACATTTATTAGAATAGGTGTTGTGGATAGAGATGTCATTTTTCAACTGAAACAGGAAACCACATTTTAACTTCAAATTGGAGGAAGCACTTTTGGAGTTCTGAGTAATAGCAAGGGGATTTTTGATGCATGCATTGTATAGAATATTAATTATTCTATGTTCCTATTCATATACATATTAGCTGTGGATCAGAGGCTTAACTAGAAACCACAGGTGTGGGATGGTTAGGGGGGGATGAGTATGACTGAATTGTGGTTCATGTGATAGAATAAAAGGGTACGAGTGTTACAGAGTGATTGAGAATGAGTGTGACAGTGCAACAGAAGGTGAGTGTGATATGGTGACTATGGCAGAGTGATGGGAGGTGAGTATGGCATGAGTAAGTGACAGGATCGGGGGAGTTATTGTGAGTGTGGTGGGGTGAAGGGGGTGACAGTGTGTGTGGTGGGGTGACAGATAAACAGACAAACACACATTGACATACATGCAGATAAACACCATATAACACATACAGGTACATACATGGACACACATGCTGATACACAGACACACATGCAAATACACAGACACACAAAATAACACACAGATACACAGGCACATATACACACACACATGCAGATACACAGAATGAAACTCCTACAGATACAAACACTGACACACATCCAGACACACTGACACATGCAGATACAGACACTTAATGACAAACATTCATATACACATGCTGACACTCATACAGATACAAACAGTGACACACATACAGATACATATGGCAGACACTGACATACAGATACACATGCAGACATACATGCAGACAAACAGGTACACATGTATACACACACATACAGACACACACACATACATACAGACAGACACACATACATACATACATGCAGACACACATACACAAACATGCAGAATGTTTTAGTCACCCTCCTGATTCCTACCTTCCCAGGGGTCCAGTGGCTGACCCCAGCTGATGGGAGTCAGAGTTCCCACTCTGACTCCCTCTTCTTCTTCCTCCGCCCCAAAGGACCATGTTCTCTTCTTCGCCCTTCTCTCTGGGTGTGTCCCTGGCTTGCTGATACAAAGACGACTATATCAAAGATCTCTCTCTCTGTAACGTTGTTAAGAAATACTATCTGGGGGTTAGAGCTTGACTGCTGAGCAGACCAGATGCCAACTGCGAGAGCTCCCATATCTGGCACTGAAAACCCAGAGATATCCTCAACACATTAGCTTCTCTGACCGCAGTTGACTGCAATTGTGAGATATTTATGCTAAGGGGATGACGGTCTTTTTGGCCATACTTTATTGGAGCTTCTCTGCCATCGGAAGAGGTATTGCTGCCTACAAGGGAACGGAGGAGAGGCTGCTTGGAATCTGTACTCTGCTACCTCTCCCCCCCTGGACCGGTGGGGCTCATCCCGGTCCCCGCTGAACTGTCCTACGCTACCACATGCCTATCTGAACAATATCTTTCCTAAGATAACAAACTGGCCTCCTTCAGCGGCACTCAACTTGTCACAGCAAGGTATTGATCAGCCTGATTTCCACAAGTCCAATGTGCAAAAACTAAAAAGCAATATGTGTGGGTTTTTAGGGCAGATTGGAAGAGCGATTAGCTACCTCGCCTTCATCAGCCTCAGAGTACGGTCCGAGGAGGTGAAAGGCAGAGGTCGGGTGTGACCCCTCCGGGCAAATCAGAACACCACGCTCCAGCTCCTCTCATTAAGGGCCCACGAGTGCTGAAGGGTAGTCGGGGCTTGAACCCACCAAATCGCCTGGTTAGATGGAAGGCTGTAAAGCTTCAATGGTGACACACCACAAAGATTATCCAGATGTTTTCCTCGGAGAAGAATATAATCTCTGTGGGAACTCAGGTCAGCTCTGTGGAAAGGAAAACCCTTGCTGAAGACTGGGGCTGGAAGTGGGCCCTGACCAGGGGAGGGCTGGCAGCCTTAGGCCTGGGGGGCAAAACCAGTCAAGTGGCCCATTGCACCACCAAATCAGTGCACCTTTTCCTGGTTTTATAACGGATATTGATGTTATGCTAATCAGTAGCTCTATGCCATACCCGCTCCTTCACTGCTCTGACTTTCAATGTTGTCAGAGTGCAGGCTGAGAATCTCTGAGCCCGTGCTCTGACTCACTAACTGAGCGCCGGAACCACGAGGGAGAGGCTATAATCTGACTGCACCTACTGCTGGTGCGCACCAGTGGACCACCAGCGAATCGTTTAAATTTAATATGCTGGTGTCCCCAACTTGTGAGCTGTGTTGCCCGCCGGGTACCTCTGTTGTCATGGCACCCTGCGTGACCGCACAGCTTGCACACCCCAACGGCTGGCCCTGCTGACACACACTGATGTTACTACTTAGACATCCCTCAATATTAATACAGACATCAGAGTAAACACCAATAAATTGTGGAAACAGAGCTGAACCCCCCCCCCCCCCAAATTTATAAAGATTTGCTTACTGGATTTGTTGTAAGATTAAATCATGCCTCCTCCTCTCTCTCTCTCTCTCCCATGCGCTGCTCTGTAGGCTGGGAGGAAGTGAAGAGTAATCACAATCTCCCAGCACAGCGGCACCTGTGGCTGCATAGGGAACAGCTGAATTTGCCGCCCCCCCATGTGACATCATAATGCCCCACCCATATGATCTGCCATACGAACTAACGCCAGTGTTGCACACAGTGTGTGTCTACATTAAAAAGCCTGCAGGGACCGGCTATAGACACCAGAACCACTTCATTAAGCTGCAGTCGTTCTGGGGACTATAGAGTCCCTTTAATGTGAGGTAAATTATAGATTAGTGTCACTAATAATATACCAGATTGCCTACTTACAACCAGATGAGGATGACGATGGGCTGCAGTCTGGCTACACTGGTCTGGTGTAGAACAGGATCTCTGGAGGCTGTTTGCAACTGTGGTCACAAAATTTAATGTTCTGGGAGAATTGGAAGCATCTCCATTTTTTGGGGGCCCCTTATACAGCTCAAGGTCTGGGCCCCAGGGCCTGACGGTGAGTATGCCCACAAGGCCCACTCATAAGTCCACTTATATGTTCCACCCACCCAGGAATTTGCTCACAGGGAGTGGAGTGTGTAGGGGATGTGTTATGTGTTATTATTGTAGAGGATCTAATATGTGTGCTTATGGTATGTAGTGTATAGGGATACCAGTTTGTGCAGGTGATGCAGTGTGTTTGTGTGTAGTGGAAGCAGTGTGTATTTGTGTATAAGGGATGTATTGTGTATTTCTGGTTGTGTGTAAGGGATGCATTGCGTGAATCTGTGTTTGTATGCATAAGGGATGCAAGGTGTGTGTCTGTAAGTGTGTGCATTGAGTGTGTGTAAGAGATGCATTGTGTTTCTGTGTTTATGTAAGAAAAGCAGTGTGTGTGTTTGCATGTGTGTGTAAGGGTTTGCATTGTGTGTTTCTGTGTATGTGTGCAAAGGATGCATTGTCTTTTTGTGTAAGGGTTGCATTGTGTGTGTGTAATGGATGCATTGTGTGTTTCTCTGTGTTTAAGGGAAGCATTGTGTGTTTCTGTGTGTGTAGGGATGCATTGTGTGTTTCTGTGTATGTATAGGGATGCATTGTGCGTGTGTGTGCGCGTAGTGTGAAAGAGCTCCCTGTCTTTCCCCCTGTCCTATAGAGCTGTCCCTTCTGTCCCTTAGAGCTCTCCCCTGCCCCTTAGTGGTCTCTCCTCTCCCCCACCCTCCCCTAGCGGTCTCTTCTCACACTCACCCACCCTCCCTGTGCTCTTCTCATCCACCCTCCATGTGTTGTTCTCCTCACCTCCCCCCTCCCGGTGTTCTTCTTACCCCCTCTCCTACCTGTGTCCTCCTCACCTCCCCCCTCCCTGTGTTCTTCTTACCCCCTCTCCTACCTGTGTCCTCCTCACCTCCCCCCTCCCTGTGTTCTCCTCACCCACCCTCCCTGTGTTCTCCTCACCACCCACCCTCCCTGTGTTCTTCTCAGTCCCCCCTTCTCCTCATCTCCCCTAACTCTCCCCCCTCCTCCTTGTGTTCTTCTTACCCTGTGTTTTCCATACCCCCTTCTTCTTCTTACTCCCCCCTCCTCCTCCTTCTGTTACTCCCCCCTTCTTCTGTTACTCCCCTCCTCCTTCTGTTACTCCCCCTCCTTCTGTTACCCCCCTCCTGTTACCCCCCCTTACTCTCTCCCCCTCCTTCCTTCACTTACTCTCTCCCCTCTCATTTCACTTACTCTCCCCCCTCCTTCACTTACTCTCTCCCCCTCCTTCACTTACTCTCCCCCCTCCCCCTCCTTCACTTACTCTCCCCCTCCCCTCCTTCACTTACTCTCCCCCTCCCCTTCTTCACTTGCTCTCCCCCTCCCCCTCCTTCACTTACTCTCTCCCCCCCTCCTTCACTTACTCTCCCCCTCCCCTCCTTCACTTTCTCTCCCCCTCCCCCTCCTTCACTTACTCTCCCCCTTCTTCACTTACTCTTCCCCTCCCCCTCCTTCACTTACTCTCTCCCCCCCTCCTTCACTTACTATCTACCCCCCATCTTCACTTACTCTCCCCCCTCACCTCTCCTCCCCCTCACCTTTCCTCATACTCACTTCTCCTCCCCTCCCCTGTAGCATGACTGAGCTGCTCTTCGGTCCACGGGGCCCGGCCGGAGTTTCTATTTCCTGTACCCGGCCGGACTGACAGGAAGTGCACACTCAGTGTGCACCTTCCTATCACTCTGGCCAGGACCGCGGACTGGAGAGCAGCTCGGCCACGCTACAGGGGAGGGAAGGGGAGGGGAGAAGCAGCTGCAGCCATCTGAGGCTCTTAACAGAGCGCTCAGGCGGCTGCAGCATTTAAAGGGCCGCCCCTGCAGCGGCCGGTCTTAAAAGAATTTAGGGCGGCCTAGGGGGCAATTGCCTCCGTGCCCCACCAGCCCAGCTCGCCCCTGGCCCTGACTCATCAATGCGCTGCTGATCAACACAGTGGATTCTCCAAATACCTTATGGGACTGCCATGTTTAGGAGTCAGCTGAAAACCAAGCCTTTGTTGGGATGTGTCCTACTACTACCCATGCTGAGTCACTGTAAAATAGGTATCCACCTTATGACTTGCATTATTTTACTCTTGTTTTATTTAGACCTGTTGTCTTTATCTTTTATTGTAATATCTCTGCAACAACCTCTTGCCAAGAAGACATTTCCTTGTTATGATTAGGTGATTATTGTTTTTATGCCTGTAGTCACTAGCATTTAACTAATTACTCTTTCTTGACATTTTAAATTATGTCCAGTGGTAGCTCAACAGTTTATTCAGTCCAAGCGTTTTTCTCTCACTCTCTTCCTCTCGTATATTAGCCTTGCATGCTTTACAGTACCCTTACTTATAGAGAGTACTTTTCATGTCTTGCCTTTCTGACCAGTAGCATGTCCTAGAATGTAGACATGTTCGCCTAGCCTGTTTTGTTATTATAAAAATGTGTTGAAATGTTGAAATACGATGCAACGGTGCCACTATGTATTGTACTTGCTTTAGCTCTCACGACATTGCAAGCTTGCCTGTAATCTCATTGCACAACAAAACTAAAGAATTGAAAAAAAAGAAATCCTATCTGTTAAGTGTATTATTGTTTGCTTTTGGAGTAGAATAAACTTATTTTTTCTTTTTTTTAAAGAATTGCCTATTAGTAGTTTTGGTTGATATATAAGTATATTAACATCAGGTGAGTCATTAACCCAAGAAGATATATACATAAAAATACTTATTTTAGTCAACTTGAACATATAAACCAAAGTATAACACTTTGAAAAAGACCTGTTTAGCCTGTATGGCCAGATGTAGGTCATGCATGCACTCCTGTCACATCATGGGGCTGTTGTGTCTAACATGTTTTTTTTTTTCTATTTTTTTTAAAAACACCTTGATCACAACTAGGTTATCCCTAAATCCTGGACTGTCAGGGGGTACTGGAGGGCTGGGTTGGTATAACTGATCCATTGACAGGTACCACCTGACCATTGTATTGTTGTATTGTCCTTCCTCACCACAAAGGTTGTATGACAGGTATTGGTCATGTTCTAAGTACATTACTCATCATCCAGTAGCTGATGTAGGTCATATCTCAATTAAAATGGCAAATAGATATTGCAGGAGATTAAGGATAACTGTAGTCCATGAGCTGTAAGTAGAGTTGTAAAATTACTTCTTTAATCTCACTTCTGGTATGACACAAATTATCTAAACAATCTAAAGTCGCTAGTAACTCTTGTCAGATTAGCAAATTGAGCTTGGTATTCTCTTATGTTTATTATGCTAGTGCAATAAACATCCCTTGCATGTACAAGGTTAGCAAAAATGAGTGGCAAGATAACTATGGCTAACATCAGTGTGTAAGTGGAACTCTCAACAATAATAGAGGTAAACCTGCCCCTCTACAAGATGGGGGTATTCCAATGTAATTTGATCAGAAAAACAGTAGAATAGAGTGGATACTGTGTATAAAATCTAACATTAAGGGCAGATTATCACAGTTGTGTAAAATCCCAACACGCAGTGTGGAATCCCACAGAAAACCTAATAACATATTACCGAACCCTAGAATGGTTGGGCTTAACGTGGGTCAGAAAAGAATAGTGAGAGAATAGCCAAAATATCAGGATGCCAGAAATCAGGAGAGCGATACAGGTACAGCCGGGTCAGGATACAAGCTGAGTCAGGAAACCAGAGAAGAGTCAATAAGCCAAGCTGAGTCATATATACCCAAAAATACCGGAGATAGAACAAGTAGCAATAGTGTACTAGTGTAATGAAGGCTAGACAGGTTGTGGGGGTAGGGGACTTTACTATTAAGAGAGTAGATAGGGTAATCTGCCACTCTGATCATCTCAACCGGACAGTTTGCTATCTCCCGGGTGCTCGGGTCCGGCATGTTGCTGACAGAGTGGAGGGATTATTGTGAGGGGCTGGGGATGACCCAGTTGTCGTGATCTATATTGGTACCAATGACAAAGTCAGAGGAAAATGGAAGGTCCTAAAGAATGAGTTCAGGGAACTAGGAAGTAAGCTTAAGAAAAGGACCTCCAAGGTAATATTTTCAGAAATATTACCTGTGCTGCACGCTACAGCAGAAAGGCAGCGGGATATTAGAGAGGTCAGTGCATGGCTGAAGACTTACAGCCATGGGGAGGTACAGGAGGTACAGGTACAGGAAAGAGGGTTTGGGGTTTTTAGAGCCCTGGGCCGATTTTGCGCTTGGGTACAACCTGGATAGCCGTGATGGATTGCACCTTAACAGAAGAGGGTCTGCTTTGCTGGGGGATTTGATGGCTGGAAGGTTGGAGGAGAATTTAAACTAATAATAGGGGGGGAGGGTCAAAGCAATCTAGAAAATGGAGATAGGATAAAAAGGAGATGGGCTTTAGCTCAGTAAAAGGGGGATGAGGATGGTGGAGGGGCAAACTCAGAACAGAGGAGGTATGTAGTATTGGTAAAAATTCACAAAAAGTGCAAATGACTCATGATAATATTAATTGTATGCTTACTAATGTAAGGAGCTTATATAACAAAATGGGGGAACTAAAGGCAATAGCATACACTAAACAATATGCTATAATAGGCATAACAGAAATATTGTGGGATGAGACCTGATTGGACAGTTAACTTAAATAGGTACAAGGGTGGTGGGATATGTTTGTATGTCAGCCATGAGTTAAAGTCAAATCTTAAGCATGTGGAGTGTGACGAGGAAAATGTGGAAGCTTTATGGGTAGATATCTGCTTGGGGCAAACAAAGGGAAATCAATTATTGGTTGGGATATGTTATAAACCACCTCATGCACTGGCGTTCATATAGCTGTCACAGGGGTCGCAGCTGTGACCGGGCCCGTCACTCCAGGGGAACTTAAAGAAAATGAATGTAAATAAAGCTCCGGGGCCTGACGGTATTCACCCACGGGTACTTAAGGAGCTAAGTGGGTAAATAAGTACCTCTGTATTTAATCTTTCAAGATTCTTTTGTTTCAGGTATTGTACCAGAGGCTTGGAGGAAGGCAGATGTTCCTATATTTAAAAAGGGTTTTAAAATCCTTGCCTGGAAATTATAGACCTGTGAGCTTAACTTCTGTGACTGGGAAAATATTTAAAGGGCTATTAAGGGATAATATTCAGGAATTCATTGGGAATAACTTTGTTATTCGCAATAATCAACATGGTTTTCGGAAACATAGGTCATGCCAAACTATCCTGATTGCATTCTACAAAGAAGTAAGTAGAAGTATAGATCAGGGTGTTGCAGTGGATGTGATCTGCTTGGATTTTGCCAAGGCATTTGATACGGTTCCTCACAATAGGCTAGTCTTCAAACTAAAATAAATTGGTCTAGATGAATATTCTTGTTCTTGGGTAGAACATTGGCTTAAGAATAGAGTACAACAAGTTGTCATTAATGGTAAATTTTCAAGCTGGACAAAAGTGGTAAAGGGTTCTGTTTTGGGACCGCTTCTATTTCACATATTTATAAATGATCTTGCAATAGGCATTGAAAGCCATGTTTAAGTGTTTGCAGATGAAACAAAACTTTGTAAAGTAATAAAATGTGAGCAGGATATTGCTTTACTGCAGAGGGATTTAGATAGACTAGAGGACTTGGCACTAAAATGGCATTTGAAATTTAATGTAGAGAAATGCAAAGTTATGCACTTCGGGGTCAAGAATGCACAAGCAACTTACACCCTAAATGGTAGTGAATTAAGGATAACCACACACGAGAAGGATTTGGGAATTGTTATAGATAACAAATTAGGCAGCAATATTTTTGTCATGTATAAATAGGGGCATACATTTTAGGAATGAAAATATAATTTTGCCTCTTTATAAATCTCTGGACCACACCTTGAATATGCTGTAACATTTTGGGCACCTGTTCTAAAGAAGGATATCATGGCACTAGAAAAAGTGCAGAGACAAGCTACAAAATTAATAAAAGGAATGGAGCCCTTTAGTTACGAAGAAAGGTTAAAAAGGGGATATGAGGGGATATGATAACATTATACAGATATATTCGGGGCCTGTGCAAACCATTATCTGAAAATCTATTCATAAACAGGGCTATACATAGGACACAAGGTCACACATTTAGGCTGAAAGAAAGGAGATTTAATCTAAAGCAAGAAAAAGGTTATTTTACAGTAAAAACTATAAGGATATGGAATTCTCTGCCTGAAGAGGTGGTTTTATCAGAGTTCATACAGATGTTTAAACAGCAAATGGATAAATACTTCCAAAAACATAACATACAGGGATATAATTTGGGGTAATAGCTGCTTAATCTAAGGAGATATCTCTGCCATCTTAGGGTCAAGAAGGAATTTTTTCCTAGTTTGTTGCAAACGTGGAAGCGCTTTAGACTGTTTTTTTTGCCTTCTTTTGAAATAACAGCAAAAACATATGTGAGGAAGGCTGAACTTGATGGACACAAGTCTCTTTTCAGCTATGTAACTATGTAACCTCAATAGGGCAAAGAACAAAGCAAAAGGCGACCTTTTTGTCTTTTGCTTTAAGATCACGCCCTCAAAACGTTCTGGGCCTGTGAAAATTACATTGACCCGCGTCATCAACCTAATTACATGTTGCATGGCATGCGTAGCGTCATAGGAAGGGCGTGATTACAGCCTTCAGTGTGAGACATGATAATCCGCCTGTGAGAGGAGGCAATGGGTGTGCTGGAGAGAGGCAAGAAATTGTGACACAGATGGAAATTGGCTTACTCATATATTATAGAGCCTCTTTTGAACAGGCACTAATCACAAAGGCTGATGTGTCTTTCGGTGACACTTTCCCTCTTCACTCCTCTGAATGGGATAGCTTAAAGCGAAGGTAGAAATACAGCTATTGGTGTAGTAAAAAGATCCAGGGAGCTACTAAACAGAAATAAAAAATAAGCAGTGCACCTTGTTTAGAGCCTCCACAGACCTGGCTCTAGTTGTATCAAGCACATGTGCCAATAATAGAGGTACTACCCTGTTAAGTCATGACCAAACTGATAAGAGGATGTTACTGCACTCCAATTTGTAAATACAAATTAATTAAATAGTAAGAAGTGTAGAAGTCATTGGGCTCTTCCCTCTGAAAGATATTTCACCATCAAGCAGCTTTTACAATCAGAAAATATCAGCTTATTTGAATGGGCCGTGCATTTAATTACATCAGTCTTTAACTACCCAATTGAGGGCATATAGGGGCACAGTCCTGGCAACTCCTTGTAGTTTGAGAAACACTGGTAGTGGCGTATCAACATAAAGCAGCACGCCACTTCCGGTCTTTGCAACATATTGGAAATTCTGTATGGCGTCATCTCCATAGCAACATATATAATAAATACAAAAAACAGTAATAGAATCATAAATTATACTGGTGTAGGTGATAAAGACATGGCTCTTTAGACAATAGTGCAAAGTATCGCTACACATATATTATTATTTGTCAAATCAAAATAAAAGTATCAAACAAAATATACAAAAAGTATACAGTTGTGTAGGCGCTTCCAACCTTAAATATAAACAATAGTAGTGAGTGTGAAAAAGAGGTGTAATCCCTTAACACCTAAAGACAAAGTAAAAGAATTAAATAGATTCACACACACTAAGAAATACAGTGTATAAATAAATATACCACCTATTGTAGATATAAGTATTGTAGTTACATCTACAAAACAAATGGAACATACATAGTGCTTTCCATATAGGTAAAGACAAACAATCTATAATGTATGAGGATTGAACTCACAAGGATGGAGCCTCATAGGCTCTATGTACATCACCCTTGGGTGCCTGTCCAGGCTCTCGGTAAACTTCTGTTGAAGAACTCGAGGTCCACGAATTCAAATGTAAAGTACAAATTTATTAGGTAATAATAAAATATTAATATATAGGGACAAAGGTAAGGCAGGTATAGAAATGGAATATAGCACAGTATTGCACCGCAATTATGGCCAGAAAGTAAAAGCAGTAGAATACCACAGCATATAAACAATAAAAAAATACTGCCATACAGGAAAAGTCCCAATAAAAGTCCAATAAAGTGCAAACGCATTTCAGCCCTTGATAGGGCCTTCCTCAGTGCTGAATTACTGGAGAAACTTCAGGGTTTAAATAACCCCCTTGATATGTCCAACTAGGTCCAGCTGTAATTCCGAAATGCCGCCGATCATATCACTTCCGGTTTCGGCAAAAAAAAAGCACGTGACTTCCAGTTGAGTGCGGTCATGTGATGCTTTTGCGGTCCACCATGCGTTCCATACTCGAGCATGGTGGAAATTGTCCAAAAAGTGTCCATATTGAAGGACACTTAATATTTTAAATAAGGAAGAATATGACTATTTAAATGTGAAAGTTTCGAAAATCCCTGTGTTTTATATCCTCCCCAAAATCCATAAAAAAACCACAAACCCACCGGGCAGACCGATAGTTGCTGGGGTGAACTCTCTGCTGAGTCGGTTGTCTGAATACATAGATAGATTGCTGCAACCAGTAGTCACTTCACGACCAACTTACCTTAAGGATTCTTCCCATCTTATTAGAGAATTACAAAATACAATATGGGAGGAGGGTTACATATTGGTAACCTGTGATGTAAATAGTTTGTATACTATCCAGCATGATCTAGGGTGTGACTCTGTTAGACATTTTTTATCAGACAGTTTGGTTCCAGAGACTCAAAGAGATTTTATTATAGAGGGTATTCAACTCATTTTACAAAATAATTTTTTTGGGTTTGAGTCTTATTTTTGGGTTTTGGGTCTTATTTTTTTACAATTGATCGGGACTTCGATGGGGACCAAGTTCGCACCGGGCTATGCTAATTTGTTTATGTCCTTCTGGGAGGAATCTTTCCTCTCAGGGGATGTACCTTGGAGTGTGAACTTGGTCCTCTATCGCAGGTATATAGATGATATTTTTTTCATCTGGAAGGGGGGAGAACAGCACCTTATTTTATTTCTTCAATTTTTAAATAATAATTATAGGATTTTTTTAGATTTAGTTATTTATATAGAGGATTCTTGTATTAAAACTAAAACGTTTTTTAAACCGGTTGATGTCAATAGCTATATTGACACAACCAGTTGTCATTATGCACCTTGGATTAACAATATGCCAAAAGGACAATATATAAGAATGTTGAGGAATTGTACTGATCCTCACCAATTTGATATTCAAGCGGATACATTAACTTCATTTTTTTTAAAGAAAAGCGTTATGACCCTACAGTTTTAAAAGAACAGGTTCATCAGGTGAAAAGTATGGAGAGAACTGAGGTACTTAAATATAAACCGAAGAGAGACACATCAATAAGGGAAAAAGAATGTGTACCCCTGATTTTAGATTATAATGGTAATTCTAAACAGATTAAACATCTAATCAATAAACATTGGCATGTTCTCAAAACAGATGAGGATCGTAAAGACATTATAAGCGACAAGCCGAAGGTTATCTTTAAAGGTGCTAAAAGTATTAAAGATCATTTGGTAAAAAGTTTTACAAATTGTAAACAGGGAGAAAAAAATGTTTTTTAACCAAAAAACTGGTTTTTATCTGTGTAAAATGTGTTTACCATGTAAAAATACTATTTTTAACAAAGATACACAAACTACGTTTAAGTCTAATGTCACAGGAACCTGTTTTAAGATATGTGATATTGTCACATGTTACTCTACTAATGTGGTGTATCTCCTCTGGTGTCCCTGTGGACTCCAGTATGTGGGTATGACTACTAGAAGCTTAAAAACCCGCATTATGGAGCACATGGGGAACATACGAAGGGGATACACCAAACATAGTGTATCAGCACATTTTCTTGAACATCATAATGGTGACACTTTCCTTCTAAGTTTTATGGTGATTGGGAAAAAGTGGATGAATTGGAGAGGAGAGGATAATGTCCGAGAACTTAGCAAATTAGAGGGCAAATGGATTTTCACTCTAGACACCATGTGCCCTAAAGGTCTCAAAATAGACTTTGAATTAGTCCATTTTTTATAATTCTTTTATTGAAAGATTTTTTTATATTTCAATATATTGAATTTTTGTTATTTATTTTTTATTTTGGACATTTCCTCCCCTCTAAATATCCACTTGGTTTCACCCATCATGGTCTGTGTTTTATGCATACTATATTAATATATATTTTTTATTGATTCACAGCTTTTATTTTTAATTGCGTTTTGTTTAGCATGTATGGGCAAATGCCCTCTTTCAATATGGACACTTTTTGGACAATTTCCACCATGCTCGAGTATGGAACGCATGGTGGACCGCAAAAGCATCACGTGACCGCACTCAACCGTAAGTCACGTGCTTTTTTGCAGAAACCGGACGTGATATTATCGGCGGCATTTCGGAATTACAGCTGGACCTAGTTACATATCAAGGGGGTTATTTAAAACCTGAAGTTTCTCCAGTAATTCAGCACTGAGGAAGGCCCTATCAAGGGCTGAAACGCGTTTGCACTTTACTGGACTTTTATTGGGACTTTTCCTGTATGGCGGTATTTTTTTATTGTTTATATGCTGTGGTATTCTACTGCTTTTACTTTCTGGCCATAATTGCGGTGCAATACTGTGCTATATTCCATTTCTATACCTGCCTTACCTTTGTCCCTATATATTAATATTTTATTATTATCTAATAAATTTGTACTTTACATTTGAATTCGTGGACCTCGAGTTCTTCAACAGAAGTTTACTGAGAGCCTGGACAGGCACCCAAGGGTGATGTACATAGAGCCTATGAGGCTCCATCCTTGTGAGTTCAATCCTCATACATTATAGATTGTTTGTCTTTACCTATATGGAAAGCACTATGTATGTTACATTTGTTTTGCAGATGTAACTACAATACTTATATCTACAATAGGTGGTATATTTATTTATTCACTGTATTTCTTAGTGTGTGTGAATCTATTTAATTCTTTCAAAATAAAAGTATAATAGTCAATTTAAAAAGCAATTCAATTAGCCTGTCAAGAAGGTAATAGGGAATTTGGTAAGTCAAGCAGCATACATCACTACCTGCAGTAACAACTTCAGAAGAACAAGTAAATAAATAATAAGAACATTGGTGGCAAGCAATAAGAAATATTCTTTGAAGCAGGACAACATGGGCACAGACAGGCAGGGCTGCCATCAGAAATTTTGGCCCGCTCCCAATCGGCACAAGAGTTTGCCCACTGAGTCGGCACAGTCATCAGGGCCGTCTTCCGCATTGGCACGCTGGGCAGTTGCCTGGGGGCCCTTACAGCGCTGTCCATGTGCCTAGGCCAACAAGGGAGATATTTTGATCTCCCCTGTTGGCCCACAGAGAGCCGTTCCCAAAGGCCGGTGAGGGAGTGACAGGAAGGGCGGGAGGAAGGAAGGAGCTGGGAACATTCTAGATAGATATATACTACTTACCACCAGATCATCAGGGCTGGCTATGTTCCCTCCCTCCTTCACCAAAGCACCCCTTACAAACACAGCACCTATCACACACAAACACACATCACCTCTCACATACATCTCCTCTCTCACACACACACATACACACACAGCAACCCTCACGTACACAGCACCTGTCACGTACACACAAAGCACCCCTTCCACACCCAGCACACCTCGCACAAATATTGCACCCTTCACATACCAGGGCTGGACTGGGAAGAAAATTTGGCCCGTGCATTTTTTTATTACACAGGCCCCCTAAAAATGGGGCGGGGCCAGATAGGGTGTGTTTTGTCATCACCAATGACAAGCACGCCCCATCACAGTGAGCATGTGAGCATGTTGGTTCAATGCTCTTCCAGGGTAGACCATGAGCAGAGCTCTGCTGAAGAACTCTAGCACAAGAAAAATACCCTGTATTTGTTCTGCACAGCACAAGCAAATTTAATAACATGCTTGCACTGTGTTTGCTTGAAATTTGTCTCAGTTGTGTATCCCTAGATGGGATACCAGGAGACAAAAATGCTAGGAAAGCATATTGTGCAGTGTGTGTGTGTGAGGGCGCTGTGTGTGAGTGATGGGTGCTATGTGCGTGTGAGGAAGCTGTGTGTGAGGGTGCAGTGTGTGTGTGAGGGTGCTGTGAGTGTCAGGGGTGCAGTGTGTGTGTGTGAGTGATGGGGCTGTGAGTGTCAGGGGTGCAGTGCATGTGAGTGAGGGTGCTGTGAGTGTCAGGGGTGCAGTGTGTGTGTGAGTGAGGGTGCTGTGAGTGTCAGGGGTGAAGTGTGTGTGAGTGTCAGGGGTGCAGTGTGTGTGTGAGAGGGTGCTGTGAGTGTCAGGGGTGCAGTGTGTGTGAGTGAGGGTGCTGTGAGTGTCAGGGGTGCAGTGTGTGTGTGTGTGAGGGTGCTGTGAGTGTCAGGGGTGCAGTGTGTGTGAGGATGCTGTGAGTGTCAGGGGTGCAGTGTGTGTGTGAGGGTGCTGTGAGTGTCAGGGGTGCAGTGTGTGTGTGTGAGGGTGCTGTGAGTGTCAGGGGTGCAGTGTGTGTGTGTGAGGGTGCTGTGAGTGTCAGGGGTGCAGTGTGTGTGTATGTGAGGGTGCTATGAGTGTCAGGGGTGCAGTGTGTGTGTGTATGTGAGGGTGCTGTAAGTGTCAGGGGTGCAGTGTGTGTGAGTGAGGGTGCTGTGAGTGTCAGGGGTGCAGTGTGTGTGTGTATGTGTGTGTGAAAGGGTGCTGTGAGTGTCAGGGGTGCAGTGTGTGTGAGTGAGGGTGCTGTGAGTGTCAGGGGTGCAGTGTGTGTGTGTGTGAGAGTGAGGGTGCTGTGAGTGTCAGGGGTGCAGTGTGTGTGTGAGTGAGGGTGCTGTGAGTGTTAGGGGCGCAGTGTGTGTGTGTGTGTGTGTGTGTGAATGAGGGTGCTGTGAGTGTTATGGGTGTGTGTGTGTGAGTGAGGGTGCTGTGAGTGTTAGGGGTGCAAGGTGTGTGTGAGAGTGAGGGTGCTGTGAGTGTCAGGGGTGCAGTGTGTGTGTGAGTGAGGGTGCTGTGAGTGTTAGGGGCGCAGTGTGTGTGTGTGTGTGTGTGTGTGAATGAGGGTGCTGTGAGTGTTATGGGGGTGTGTGTGTGAGTGAGGGTGCTGTGAATGTTAGGGGTGCAAGGTGTGTGTGAGTGAGTGAGGGTGCTGGGACTTGATTGATTATATCTCCCCTCCCTTCTTACCTTTAGCTTGGGAGGGGGGATCCTGCTGCTGCTGCCGCCATCCCTGGTGGTGCTAGTGGTGAGCATTTTTTTTTTCTTTATTTGTGCACGTTATCTTATTCCCCCTCCCTGCTTCTTACCTGGCCAGGTAGGGGGAGATTATATTACCTGGTGGTTCAGTGGCATGGTGGAGGGAGTCAGCCGCTGTTTACTGCAAGAGGGCTCACCACACTCTGGCGTCTGCACTTTCCAGCTGATCCTCGGTTTTTAACTCTTGTGACACCGACTTGCGTGCCACATGGAGCATTGCCATGGTAACCCGTGGCAACACTGTGATGGACTGCGGGGTTCGCAAGAGTAGGAGACCGAGGAATTGGAAAGTAAAGTCGTACGAGGTTGGCGGGCCCTCCAGCGGTATACAGGGGCCTGCAGTGATAAACGCTAGATATATGTGCACATAGGGAATGTGGGGCGGTGGACTGCTAGAGCAGGCCAGGCCTCCAGGACCGCCGGGCCCATGGCAACTGGTTGTCGTGCCCTGGTGGGAGCCCTGCAGACAGGGTCCTGGAAAAGTGGATGTCAGAGGAAACAAAGACCTGTTTTTCATGTTCCATTGGAGAGGAAAAAGTGAAGTGTGACATTTAAGACAAAACAGTCTTTCCGATCTTTTTTGCTTCCATGACGATATTTATTACTAGCATTTATAAAGCGTCAACATATTCCGCAGCACTGTGCAATTGGGGGAAAACGTACAATATATACAGAAAAATACAAAAGGTAGATAGGATCCTGCCCGTAAGCTGAGATCGAGCCATTAAATCTCTTTCATATAGCTTTATAGAGGGGTATGGCCAAGTCTGTGAGTTTGGTGTCAAAAACAGCATGGTCCATTCCGTGGGTGTCATGGATGCAGGAAAAAAAGTTACCTTATAATTTTTCTAGCCATAAAGTTGCAGCTATACACTTATTGGTAAAGGAAACTTTGAAAGTAATTGGACCAGGGGAACCTTCTCCTATGGAGTAGAAGGCCTGTCTGGCATACAGTAAGCATCATGAATAAAAACTTTTTTTATTTTTTACCTTTAGGGGACAGAACATTCTGAGTAATATAAGTGAAAGTGAAGAAGAGACAGTAAAGGCAGAGATCAGAAAACAAAGTGAAGCTGCAGAGTAAGTTGAGATTCATATATGACTTGTGTAAAGAACCTTCCCACAGGCCAAGTTATTTTATTTATGATTTTTTATTCCCTATGAAAGTTTATTAAGAAATTAGGCATTCCCATGCAATACAAAAATCATGCTCATGTACACAAGTCCAACAAATACACATTAATTTAATTCAGTATTTATTTTTATTTCATTTTCATTAATGTTTTCATTAGTGTTTATTAAAAAATAAGATTCACTACCATGTTGAACAAGTAATGTAAATATTTTTATTTGTAATACAGGTGCATAGAATTTCTCCTTCAGAACAAAGCTGACCCACTTCTATTTGACAATGCTGGATACAATGCTGTCCATTATGCTGCAGCATATGGTCATAGGAAATGTTTGGAATATGTAAGTAACTAAATGTAACCAACTTTTTTAAAATTAATTATTCAGGTTCTGGGGCTCTTGCAGTATGGTTTTTAAAATACATATGTCATTTATGATTATGGTTCCAATGTAAATATATGTAAATAAGCAGACAGATGGCAACAATATTTACAATTGACATTTCTAACCTGACAGCTCTCTTCCCCCTATTAATGCTGTTGAGAAACCGATGTGGGAGATGACTTTCAGGGACACTATAGTCACCAGTACAACTACTAGGGATGTGCATGGGCAAAATATTCGATTCAGCATTCCGAAATTCAGCACTTCGGGACTTCAGATGTTCTCTTGCAGACGCTTAGTAAATAACGCCCTAATTCCCACGGTATTGTGGAGCTATCTACCAAAAGGCTGAAAGACCTAAATTGTCTTTCAATCAAATTTACTAATACTAAGTAAAGATTACTTAGTATTAGTAAATTCTGCCCCTACTCGCTATACCGCAATTAGGGACATGTCTAGTAAACAATCCCAAAAAAAAACAAGTGTCCCCGTCTCCCGAGCCCACACCCGTGCCCTGAGCTTTCTCTACAAATCCAAGAATCTGTCACACAGAGACTAAGCATTGTTTAGCCGAGGGGTTCCCCTGGCACAGCATAGCAACAGTGACACTACGTTATATTCTATAGATATTGGTGATAAATTACACTTTATCTCTTACATCATACGTATTACTAACTAGTTTTGTCACTCAGCTCTGGTAACTACCAGAATTTGTATATATGTATATATTTTGTGTTTACTTAGTACCACAACTTAGCAACATTGTGTTCAATTATCACAATTCCTCAATAGATTACAGAAAAGAAAAGCAAGACAAAATTCACATACTGTAGGGCTTAACAGACAGGGTGTCTAGCTAAGAGTGGCTTTGGGTTGTGAACTGAGGAAAATTATTTTGGATAGTGGGGGTTAGTGCTGGAAGAGAAGCCTAGAGTGCCTGGGAATATGGCCTTATAGTCGATGGGTCTAACGCTGATAAAGGCTTTTAGGCTGAGTGTGCAGGTGAGTTGAGTATTATCGGATGGTCATTTAACCCCTTAAGGACCAAACTTCTGGAATAAAAGGGAATCATGACATGTCACACATGTCATGTGTCCTTAAGGGGTTAAGGTTGTGTGAGGAGCGCATTCGCTGCCGTGTGGGCATTATGGTGTTACGCTCCTGCTTTGAAGGGAAATATGTCCCTTAACCCCAGGGGAGAGGAGAAACTCGGTAATGTAGTCTACCATAACGTTTGTAAACAAAAACTTCATGTTCATTTAACACGAGGTCTGTTGGGAGATGCATGTCAGTCCCTGGAACTGGTTGCTTCATCTAAGTGTTGCTTCTAAGTGTGTGTGGTTGGATATATTCTGGAGAGTTTACAGAAGCTTCAACTGTCTAAGATTTGTGCTAAGAGTTTTCTTTTTTACTGTTACAGGTAAGATTCATCTGTAGGAAAAGGTTACTGATTGCACAAGGTTTGATTTCCTGTTGGTAATTATAAGGCATTTGATTTGATTAGTTAGCTACTTGCTATTGATTGCTGTTTAAATTAGCTATTGTTTGCAAATAAGCAGAGGCCTACCCAGGTGTTAAACATTCCTAGTGGGTGGTGATTTTAGGAGTATATAAAGGTTGTTGTCATTAGCTTGGCTAATATAGCTTGGTTGCTTCATCTAAGTGTTGCTTCTAAGTGTGTGTGGTTGGAGATATTCTGGAGAGAAACTGGAGGTAATCTGAGGTATTCAGGAGGATAAATTAAAAGTTAAGATTTGTTTGATTTAAATTATTTACCTCATTGGAATGGCAGACTTTGTTTCACGTTCCACTTTTTGGAGGTTTGGTTGTTGTCTAATCTGTAGACAGTTCTCTATCTTGCGGCAGGAGATTGTATTTTTGAAGTCTGAGATTTGTAAATTATCTGGTAAACAAACTCAGGCTGGAACTGCTGCAAAGCCACTGCCACAGAGACATACTAGGAATGGCAGATGGATTACTGTAGGATCTGGTAGACTTAGAGTTGTGGATAAAAGGCATATTGCACAGTCTGTTGCTCTACATAATTCATTTTCTGCACTTTCAGAGTGTAATGGTTTCATGGAGACAGGCACTGAGGCTAGTGGTGTTGTGGAGAGGGGCACTGAGGCTAGTGGCGTTGTGCAGAGAGGCACTGAGGCTAGTGGTGTTGTGCAGAGAGGCACTGAGGCTAGTGGTGTTGTGCAGAGAGGCACTGAGGCTAGTGGTGTTGTGCAGAGAAGCACTGAGGCTAGTGGTGTTTTGCAGAGAGGCACTGAGGCTTGTGGTGTTGTGCAGAGAGGTACTGAGGCTAGTGGTGTTGTGCAGAGAGGCTTGAAGACTATGGTGAGGCCTAAGAGAAAGCAGTTGTTTTGGGGGGATTCCATCATAAGAGGTGTGGAGATGGACAATGGTGGTCTTGTGAGGTGTCTTCCCGGAAACGTATCTGTAATATTGTTAAGCAAGCAAAGCAGGAAGGGGAATTGGATGTACTTGTCCATTTAGGGATAAATGCCTTGGCTTGCAATGAGGTTTCAGAGGTTAAGGAAGTTTTTAGTGTTTTTGCCAATGATATACGGCAGGTTGCTTCCACACTGTCATTCTCTGAAGTTCTGCCTGTGCATAACACTCAGAATGACAGGCGGATGCGTATTAGGGACTTTAACTTGTGGCTTGGTGAATGGTGTCGGGAGCAAGGATTTGGCTTTATTTCTCATGGTAGCTCTGTTTGGAATGGAAATAAACTGTACAAAAACGATGGTTTGCATCTTTCTCAAAAGAGAACAAATGTTCTCAGTAAGCAGTTCAGAGATTTTGCTAGGATGTATTTAAACTAGGAGGGGGAGGCAAAAGGGTGATAAAACATCAATCCAATTGTCACCCAAAACAAGGACAGAAGGTGCCTGTAGCAAGTGTGTTAAAAAATGATAAGCTTAGAGTCATGTCTACAAATGCTCGCAGTTTAGGGAATAAGATCCATGAACTTGTGACAATAATGGCAACTGATAGAGTGTACTGTAGATTTAGTCGCTGTTACTGAGACATGGTATAATGAGAAAAATGACTGGGACATCAGAATGCCTGTGGGATAATTTGAAGGGATCCCACTCCCTTCCAGGATGCAGATAGTACTTCACAGGTCCCAAGAAGGAATGTCCACACCAATAAAATATTGGGGACTAAAATCCTTTTAATGATAATAGGTAAAGTGCAGATATACAGCAATATATAATAAAAAAAAACAAAACAAAAACTTAATAAAAACCACTAAGCTGTGGTAAGGTGAATAAGTCCTCTGTGGGATAAAAAAAAAAGGGTTGCAAAACGCCTTTCGCCCAAGTCCTGGGCTTCCTCAGTTAAAGCAACTGAGGAAGCCCAGGACTTGGGCGAAAGGCGTTTTGCAACCCTTTATTTTTTTATTTTTTTTTTAATCCCACAGAGGACTTATTCACCTTACCACAGCTTAGTGGTTTTTATTAAGTTTTTTTTTTTTTTTTGTTATATATTGCTGTATATCTGCACTTTACCCATTATCATTAAAAGGATTTTAGTCCCCAATATTTTATTGGTGTGGACATTCCTTCTTGGGACCTATGAAGTACTATCTGCATCTTGGAAGGGAGTGGGATCCCTTCAAATTATCCCACAGGCGTTCTGATTGAGCTATTTCCAATTGGCTCCCTCCTTGTGAGTATTGAATCATACATTTAACGCTGATTTACTATTATACTGTATGATATTGCACTAGGTGCTTGTACACCATTTTATCTCCACAGTTATTCCATTTGTCTCCATACCATCATCTTTTACCCTGAACCGAACCATTCCACACATTGTATGTATATGATTTTATGTGATTTGCTGTGTGGATAGAGAGGTTACCACACGGGTGTTTGAGTGAGTTGGTATCTATTTGGGTAACACGCTTTGACTCTGTATTTGTATTTTGGATTCCAATATTGTTGAATGGGTAAGGCAGTGGCTGAGTAACAGACAACAGAGGGTTGTAGTCAATGGAGTATATTCGAAGCTTGGGCTTGTCACCAGTGGGGTACCTCAGGGATCTGTACTTGGACCCATTCTCTTTAATATTTTTATTAGTGATATTGCAGAAGGTCTTGATGGTAAGGTGTGTCTTTTTGCGGATGATACTAAGATATGTAACAGGGTTGATGTTCCAGGAGGGATAAGCCAAATGGCAAATGATTTAGGTAAACTAGAAAAATGGTCAGAGTTGTGGCAACTGACATTTAATGTGGATAAGTGCAAGATAATGCATCTTGGACGTAAAAACCCAAGGGCAGAGTACAGAATATTTGATAGAGTTCAACATCTGAGGAAAGGGATTTAGGGGTGATTATTTCTGAGGACTTAAAGGTAGACAGACAATGTAATAGAGCAGCAGGAAATGCTAGCAGAATGCTTGGTTGTATAGGGAGAGGTATTAGCAGTAGAAAGAGGGAAGTGCTCATGCCATTGTACAGAACACTGGTGAGACCTCACTTGGAGTACTGTACACAGTACTGGAGACCATATCTTCAGAAGGATATTGAGAGTTCAAAGAAGGGCTACTAAACTGGTTCATGCATTGCAGGATAAAACTTACCAGGAAAGGTTAAAGGATCTTAACATGTGTAGCTTGGAGGAAAGACAAGACAGGGGGGATATGATAGAAACATTTAAATACATAAAGAGAATCAACACAGTAAAGGAGGAGACTATATTTAAAAGAAGACAAACTACCACAACAAGAGGACATAGTCTTAAATTAGAGGGACAAAGGTTTAAAAATAATATCAGGAAGTATTACTTTACTGAGAGGGTAGTGGATGCATGGAATAGCCTTCCAGCTGAAGTGGTAGAGGTTAACACAGTAAAGGAGTTTAAGCATGCGTGGGATAGGCATAAGGCTATCCTAACTATAAGATAAGGCCAGGGACTAATGAAAGTATTTAGAAAACTGGGCAGACTAGATGGGCCGAATGGTTCTTATCTGCCGTCACATTCTATGTTTCTATGATTCTATGGAACGTTCAGGTAGCGGTCTCTGTGGGGGCTCCTGGTTCAGCCCGTTGAGGAACGAATGGTGTCTCTTTCACAGGGTCCTTCGAGGCTAGCGGTGCCGCTGGGTGGTTTGTTCCAGCGCTTGACAGGGAGTCCATTTGTAACCCCAGGGTAGGCAGGGGGTCTGTGGCGCTCTGCATGTCTTGAACCTTGTATGTTGTGTCGTCGTGTTGGATCAGGATTGCCTGGGGTCGCCTCCACTGTTATTTGATCCCGTGCAGGCGGAGTAGGGCCGTGAAGGGTTTCATCGTGCGGCGCCATGCCAGAGTCTGCCCTGATAGGTCTGCATATATTGAGAGTTGCTTGCCTTCAAACAAATATGGCAATTGATTTCTAATAGCTTGGTGGACCGCCGTTCTATCTCTCTGATTCAGGAAGCGTACCAGAACATCTCTTGGTGCTTCAGCCAGGGCCTTAGCTGGTCTTGGAAGGCGAAGCATCTCTCCCAGAGCTGCTTGTTTGGCCTGTCGAGGGGGGAGGATGGCGGACAGCAGGCGCCGGATAAAGCATAGTGCCTCTGGTATCTCCTCACTGATGCCATTGATTTTGAGATTCAGGCTACGCCTCTGATTCTCTATTTCTTCAAACCTTGGGTCCATCGTGTGGGTCTGCTGTTGCATGTCACGGACTGCTTTGTGAAATTGCGTCTTGTCAAGTGTGTTTAGGGGGGGAGTTGACTTCCACCGTGCTCAGGCGGACCATGTCTGCTTGGATGGTGAGCTGAAGCCCCGCTAGCAGTTCCTTCATTACTGCTGTGGTCACCAGAGGGTGAGTTCGGGGAGATGTCGCCAAGATGGGTGAGTGATGCCTGTCAGCCCCACTTGTAAAATTGTCCGATATGTCAGAGCCGTCATCGGCACAGTCGGCCATGTTGGTGCTCATGTCGATGCCAGCCTGCTGCCATAGGTCACCGATACTGCTGCTCTGCGAGGGTTGTCGGACTTTGCCTTTTTATTTTTCTGGCTCATCTCCTTGCTTGTGGATGGGTGTTCGGTTTGATGCCGTTTGTGGGGAGATAGGGCCACATTAGAGGGTTTTGAGATATTCAGCAGCAAAACATTTTTTAGAATATAGCTTAAAACTTTTATCCCTGCTGTAACGGATCCACTGGCACCCCGACTGGGTACCTCCGTTGAAAGATGCTCCTAGCGCTTCCAGAGGACTCCAAGCACTCCACCAGACACCATAAGCACCGCAGGCTGCAGCTATCTCCCTTCAGAACGAAGCAGGAACAAGCTCTTACAAGAGCTCAGTGATTATAGCAAGGGAATATGCCTAGCATAGCAATCCCTTGTAGCAGATTCCCCCAATAAGAGACAGGACTCAAGTTGAGGGTAAAAATAGAACTCTCTGGCTGCTAGCTTGCAGCCCTTTTTATTAGGTGCTCCCATGAAGGGGAGGGACACACACAGTAACGTACATTAACCAATCACACAATAGTTGCATCCCACACCTAGCCCTCCCCTCTTCCTGTAAACTAATTATCTGTACACACAGGAAAATACAATTATCATAGGTAGGGAAAATACAGTTTTTACACAACATTCATAACTCCCAAAATATACATCACATTCGCATAAAAATACATATTCACAATCAATCCATTCGGGGGAACAACATACTCAAAAATCATACGAATTGGACCAGGGGTTCAAAAGTTAGTACAAATGTGCATTTGACCTTCTGGAAGCATGGTTTTCCCAGCTCAAACTAGTTCCCCAGAATCCTCTATCCTGGAGACAATGGAGAAGCTGATTTAATTATATCCAGGGACAAACACAGCCTCCATTAAGCACATGTTACCAGCAACCACCAAAAGACATAAAAATATATAACTCCTGTTATACTAAACAGAACCCCCACATTCAACCCATCCCCAGATGGCTTGGATCTGAGCGCTCAACATATCCAAACAGCGCTCAGATGCCACAAACACAGTTCAAACGCCATGGGGTTTAAGTTTCGTATGGGCTGATGAGAGGGCCCATAATCCACGGGCAGCCCAATAACCCACAGTATGCCCAAATACCGTGCATAAAGGGCCAAATCGCCCAGGGACCGTAGTCACAGGGTAAGAGGCGGGCAAGCAGCCCCCTCCAAAACACAGTGGCGAAGTGGCTTTCGCTACACCCGCAAATAGAATTTTTAACTGAAGGAATTAACCTGATTTTAAATAATAACTTTTTTTGGTACGAAGACAACTATTTTCTATTAAAGGTATGGCCGTGGGAACAAAGTTTGCACCTCATTATGCTAACTTGTTTATGGCACATTGGGAAACATCCTATATATATGGCCAACATAATTGGGCACAGAATATTCCTATGGCCGATACATAGTGTCACACCCACCTGGGGATTTTGCTGAGGTGATGGAACCCAATTGCAGCGGAACAGCACTCCCTTACAATCACGACCCTCGGGAGCACCTGGAAGTGGAGACAGTGTCCCGAAAGGGTCTGTGGTGGCACGGAGGCCTTTAATGGGAAGAAGCCAAACGAGGAATCCGAGAGAGCTGGAGCAGAAGGCGTAGAAAAGGAATCCAAAATCAGGCAGCAGACAAGAGAAGCCGATCAATCCGGAGTCAGGTCTGGCAGCAGGCAAGGATAATCAATCAGGGAATCAAGGGTCCAGGAACCATGAACATAAGCTGAAAATCAGGGCAAAAGGCAGATATACAAAGGCAAGCAAAATAACCAAGCGCTGACTGGAAGGTGTGCTTGGTTTAAATAGGTGGTCAGGATCACTTGACCGGCCGGCTACCTCCCACCAGTAGGTGGAGCACACAGGGGCTATAAAGAGAGGTCAGGGACTCAGCGCCATCTTGGTTTACACCATAGTCCCTGACTTGTCCCTCCCTAATAGATCTGCAGCTCTCCTCCTCATCCTTGTGCACAACTAGGCAGCGAGAAGTAGAGAAGAAGCCCATGCATACCCGGGAGAGGGGTTTCTGGGAGCGGCGAGTACCGCGACTCTGCCGCGAGGACATCGCAGCGCCCAGGGGCGGGTGCGTACACGGCAGTGCCGTGACACATAGATGATATTTTTTTTATTTGAAGAGGAGAAGAAGAAGACTTAAAAGGTTTTTATCCTTTTTAAACAGAAACACTTGGGGAACTTCCCTGTATAGGGAATCAAAAATAAATAATATTTTTAGACCTACATATTTATATTGATAATGTTATTAAAACAAAAAATATTTTAAACCTGTAGATGCCAACAGTTTTATTAAAGTTAACAGTTGCCATTTTTCTCCATGGCTCGAAAATGCCTCCATAGGACAATTCCTCAGAATCAAGCGGAATGGGGGCGGGGCCGGGCGGCCATGCCAGCAGGCTGCTAGTCACCACGGCTCCGGGGAAACTCGACGAATAAAGGGTGAAAACCCTTCAAAAAGCGTCTTGGAACCCCCTGGAAATGCGGGATACCTGACCCTGGAGTGTCCCGGTGCAGCTGGAGCACCTGATATCGGCTGGACCGGGTCCTGGTGAGATGCTCCGGGGCAGGGGAGACTGAGGCCTACCCGGGAACAGGGCGGGGTGGACGGCCGCCACCTCGCCTTCCGTCCCCGGCACATACCGAGACCCTTGACAACTCTGGGGCCCCCGGCCTCGTTTACCCCCCCTACTCCCCACCTACTCCCCCCCTTACCCCCCACCTACTCGGCACACCGCTGAAGGAAGCTTCCACACCACTCAGCCAGGGCTATAACCACCCATGGCATTTAACAGCAGCCATGACGGGGAGACAGCGGAGACCTGCCATACTGCTGGACAATCACCCCACAAACAGCCTTACACACCAGCAGAGGATCCAGCGCTTACCTGCACTGAGAGTGCCCCACTGGAGCTCTCGAGACCCCAAGCGACCAGCTCTTCGCAGCGCCAGCCACATCTGGGTGCTGCGACCCATAAAGCAGCATACCCGCATTCAAGCACCAGCTGAACACACAGCCGAGAAGGCCTGCAGGCACATTAACCCACAGAGGGACCCACAGCTGCAAGGGACGCAGAGATGCGCTATGTGGAACACCTGGGTGCCGAAGAAAAGGACACTGCTCGACACCATCCTCAACTCTGAAACGACAGGTACCCCAGCCCCAGGTGACAGACGGCAAACACGGCAAAGCTGCTGGACCTGCTGCTAACAGCCTTACTCACCCCCACAAACCCTGGCTGTGAACACCTCCAAATGGACACATCTACTACAGATAATTAGCGCAGTAATTCACATAATATGCCATAACCTGCCTGGTGGCAAATGTTTAACTTACCTGTGTAGTCCTTCTTAGATAAGCTGCTGATACCAGTGAAACTATTGTTACTCTTAATAATGTTACCCAAGCATAATCAACATAATCTAACTGACGTTGCTCATTTATCAGTAATTTAATCACATGCATGTTTAGCGTAGAATATGTAATACGACTACTAATGTTACAAAGCTTGTAAGCGTACAGTTAATCGATAAGCTTGTTTCAAACCGTAACGAACACTTGACATGTACTAGCCTAAAACCTAAACGTTGTTCATTTGTTGTGCTTTTCAAACTCTCTAAGCAAAGTTCTTCATTACGGTATATCTCCTTACTTTTAAAAAAAAAATTGTGTGCAAGATCTCATGTCTACCCCTATGTTCGAATTGTACCTAACGTGCTAGAGGAATGCCTTTGGGGTACCTCATAAGCAATTGTTATCACTGGGTGCACTTAAAAAAAAAAAAAAAAAAAAAAAAAAAGAATCAAGCGGAACTGCACAGACAAAAAGGTTTTTGAGGAACAATCATTAAGGATAAAAAATGATTTTATAGTGAAAGGCTACAAGGAAATACAATTAGAAGCAGATAGAGTAAATATAATGGATAGATCAAGAGAAGAACTTTTACCATACAAAAAAAAAACTCGAAGATAAAATTGGACAAAAATCCATTCATATGTAATTATAGTACAGCAAATTCAAAGGTTAGAGATATAATCAAGAAACATTGGCTGATCTTATTACAAGATCTAGTGTTGAAAAATATTCTACCGGGGGCGTGGCCTGAGGTCCGAGCAGCATGACCGCCTAAACCCTGAGCTCCTCGCCACCGCGCTCCTAAAAGCCACTTACCGCACGTCAGCCGACTCTGATGGGGCGCACAAAACGAGCGGAACACCCGCAGACCCCCAGGACTGCACCCCAGGCACCTTCCACGGGCCCGATGGACGGGTTCCTTCAAACCCCGCTGGGGTCTAGCCGGGCCGCGCACGGCTCCAAAATGGCGCCGGTCTCCCCTGCCTCTTCAAGCTCCGATCAGGAGCAGCCCACGCTGGCTGATATAAATGCAGAGATCAGGCGCCTGGCCAGTAATATGGTCACAAAGGCTGACCTGGAGTCTCTCACCTCCACCCTTCAAGCCTCCCTTACCTCAGCAGTGACTGCACTGAAGGCTGATATGGAAGCACAGGACGGCCGGATACAGGCTCTGGAGGTGCAGGCCCAGACCACGAGACGCCAAACATCAACAGCTGATACAGCACTCGCAAGACAGGGCAACATGCTACTGACCCTGCGCCGCCAGGTGGAGGACCTGGACAACAGGAGCCGCCGCTCCAATATCCGGGTAAGAGGGGTACCTGAGCGGGATGGCGCAGAAAATGTGGAGGTCCTACTGACCGGGCTATTCCGGCACATATTAGGGGGTGAAGCCCCAGCGGAAATACGCTTTGAAAGAGCACACAGGGCCCTGAGACCCCGAATCCGTGAGGGGGACCCCAGAGATCTCATTTGCTGCCTTCACTCCTTCCCACTAAAGGAACGCATAATGCGCACCGCCAGAACGCGACCTACATGGCAGTACCAGGGTGCTGATGTCTCTCTATACCAAGACCTCTCCCCAGCCACGTTGGAAGCGTGACGAGCCCTCAGACCCATAACAGCTGCCCTCAGGGAACGCAATATACTGTACAAATGGGGCTTCCCCTTCAGCATACAGGTGCGCCACCGCAATGAGTGGGTCTCTGCACGCTGGCCAGATGAAGTCCCACACTTCCTGCAACGTCTGGATCTACCGCCTATAGCTGTGCCGGACTGGATCCTGGAACCGCTGGATAGGGAACCCAGACCCCAGAGGCCACCCCGGCGACCGCGGAGGGATTCCAGGGAGAACCGCCCAGGCGCTCTGCTCGCCCACCCGACTAATC
Organism: Pelobates fuscus; assembly: GCF_036172605.1. NCBI lineage: Eukaryota > Metazoa > Chordata > Amphibia > Anura > Pelobatidae > Pelobates > Pelobates fuscus. Next base: position 103,529,919 of record NC_086324.1, on the reverse strand, counting down.
CAGAAGAATAAATATCTACGACCGGGCAGAAGCCCACCTGTGACCTGCTGGCTCAGTAGGCCTACACAACATGGAATTCCAGTGAAAGGTTGCCCATAAGCTTCGCCTTAGCCATGGCTGGCTGGCCGACCGGCGCGGGTGGGCACCTGACCCGTTACCTGAAAATGTTTTTCTCCCTCTTTTATTGTTTATTCTCTTTTGTCTCTTTGGGTGGGGGATGGGAATAGGTCTCCAGATATTGCCGCCATGGACCGGACGGGAGGCCCCCTCATGCCACTGCGGAGGCCGGGTTACGAGCCTAACACCGCCATATGCCTCCCTTAATGTAACTTAGCCTTCATTTGCCCCCATGTTGCTGTTTTTTTTCTTCTTCTTCTCCCTCCTGGAACTGGCCGGGCTGTTTTGGGAGGGGAAACTGGGTCGGGCATCACTGACTTGGAGGGGTCCTGCCATCCGCAGTGGTTGGCTGAATCCGGCACAGGACCTGGGACGTCTACCTTTAGCGCTACACCTGAGCCCCCCAAGCTATCGGATACACCTGGCCTGCTCGCATCTGGTTGAAAGCTGGAATGCAGGGCGCTCCGCTACAGGTCTATGTGGGTGTGGGGGGAGTGGGGGGGGGGGCATTGTGAGGCTTGACGTGCAAGGGAGTGGGGGAGGGGGAAGACATACAGCAATCACTATGCTCTAATATAGTTTTGCAAGGGAGGGGAGGGGGGGAGAGGGGAGGGAGGGGGGGAGGGAAAGGAATGATAAAGGGAGGGGGAAGGGGGGGAGAGAAGGCAGAGAAAGGGGGGGGAAAAAAAAAAGAAAAAAACAGAAAGAAAGATACAAAAAAAAAAACGAAAGGGGGGAACAAGGGAAATGTCTCAATTCTAGGATTACATGCTATTGTGTTTTATGCATTTAACCATGTACATGTATACCGGCATTTCTATACCCGGCTGTCTCATGTTTAGGCATCAATGTGATAAATGATATGTCTTATCTGTTATACCTTTTTCCCATGTGATACACCTGGGCCTCCCCCATCCCGGGTACGCAGCTGATGTTAGTCCAGCCAGCTCCCTAGACCACTAACACCCCTTGTCACACAGGTGATGCTGCACGAGCCACGGCTATTGGTGGTGACTTAGCCTCTTCCCAGCGCCCCCCAAGCTACACTGGACCTTATGACGAACGCTGGGCGTGCTCAACCTGACCGGCTGACACCCCTGTTCCTAGACATTAGTTCCCCACCCCGCAATTATGCTGTACTTCCACCCCATCCCACGCCCCAGCGATACCCGACGATCTACTCTGACTCATACCGCCCTCACAGAAGACCGTGATATAGGTGTGGCTCGCCCCCGCCAGGACCCCGCTGTACTTCCCAAGAAGGCGACTTAAGACCCTCTTCACCCGAGTCCCCTTGGGCCACTGACACAACTTGCTAAATAACCTATTCCATGTAAGTGACTGACATACGACTAATGGCGGGGAGGAATCTTGACTGCCATGGGGATAGGCAAAAAGGGGAGCAATTAACAGATAACAGGGGTGTGGGGGGGGTGGTTGGCAGGAGTGGAGGGACAACCCTGGTAACTATGTAATACCTGGAGGCTATTATTCAACCTATTGTCTCAACTCTCGGCCTGCGTGCTAGAGGGGGGGGGGGGGAGGGGAAATGTATTGTGTTTTCTGCATTTAACCATATACATGTATATCTGCATTTCTATACCCGGAAGTCCCAGGTTTAGGCATCAATGTGTAAAATGACATGTCTTATCTGCTATGCCTTTTTCCCACGTGATACACCTGCGCCTTCCCCATCCCGGGTACGCATTTGATGTTAGTTCAGCTAGTCTTTTAGTCCACTAACACCCTCTGTCACACAGGTGACGCTGCACGAGCTACTGCTGGTGGTGGTGGCCTGGCCCCTTCCCGACACCCCCCAGGCTATGGTGGACCTACTGATGGATGTTGGGCAAGCTCAACTAGACCGGCCGATACCCCTGTTGCTGTACTCCCACCCCACCCCACGCCCCAGCGATACCCGACGATCTACTCTGACTCCTACCGCCCTCACAGAAGACCGTGATATAGGTGAGGCTCGCCCCCTGCCTGGTCCCCACTTTACTCCCCCACCCCAAAAAAAAAAAAAAAAAAAAACTACGTACGACCCCCTTCACCCAGGTCCCCTGGGACCGCTGACACAACTTGCTAACTGCACTATTCCATATAAGTGACATATGACTACTGACGAGGTGGCGGAGCACCCGTAGGTTGCCCACAACCCTAATCTACCTCTTCATACGAGAGAGGTATCACCCAAGGTGGTGATGCTTACCGGACACACCCACTAACCCCGAACATATTCGTGTGAACAAACCCTTCCCGCGGCGAATCGGTAGTTGGACGCTGCTGGACTTGCTCTGGCAGACCCGACTGTCGCTTGCCGCCGTGGTCACACGAAAACACCCTCCTAAAAGGGTTCCTCTGCACCTACATCTAGGTGTAGTTGCCGTCTCTCATCTGAGGCGCGCACTCTAACCCCCGTTTACTACTCTCAACTCTAACCGAGGTAACGCCACCTGGGAGGGGAAAGGGAGTTAAGGTGTGACTGACGCCCCCTCCATTCTCTCACGCTCTTCCCTAACTCCTACTTCTCATTCTCCCCCCCCATAAACTTATTTATTTATTTATCTATTTTTCTCTTCTCCCCGCCCCTTACCCTCTCCCCGCTCCCCCCCCCCCGCCCGTGCGGACCACGATGCCGCGGGGAACGGCCGCGGCCTCTCGCCACCTCGCGACCTACGAGCCCGACCCATACCGAGTTTTATCTTTGAACTGCCACGGTCTCAACATCCCGGAACGTCGGACGCAGCTCCTACGGGACCTCTACACTAGGCGTATATCTGTAGCCTTCTTACAAGAGACGCACTTCAAGGAGGGCGCAGCCCCAATGCTAAAAAGCAAGCACTACCCCAACGCCGCCTGTAGTAACCACCCCACGGCCCGCAGGGCTGGGGTGGCTGTCCTCCTGGAGGCGAAGCTCCAATTCCGCGAAGCGGACCGTCTATCGGATGCAAATGGCAGATACCTCTTCCTTAAGGGAGATATTCACGATAGACGATACACTTTCGCTACAATCTACGTCCCGAACAACAATCAAGCTCAATACATACGCAAAACCCTCCTTAAGCTCTCTTCCTTCACGGAAGGAACCCTGATTCTAGGCGGCGACTTCAACGTACCACTATACCCCCTTGCTGACTCGTCTACAGGACACAGCTGCATCACCCAAGGTGCCCTCCGCAACATACTGAAATCCTTACGGACCCTTCGGCTTGTGGATTGCTGGCGCGCACTGCATCCCGATGACAGGGAATACACACACTATTCTACGATCCACAAACGCTACTCGAGAATAGACTATATATTCATGCAACAAGAACGGTTGTCGACAATTCAAACAGCGGAGATAGGGGCTGCACAGTGGTCAGACCATGGCCCCGTCACTCTGAAGATAGATTCCCCAAGGATGCGCCCGACCTCATGGGCATGGAGGCTCCAAGATTCGCTACTGCTAGACCCGACAATCAGGGAACAGGTGTCCGAGGAACTCAATACATATTTTACGCTCAACACAACGGAGGACCAACTCGCGACCACGATCTGGGAGGCGCATAAAAGCGTTATCCGTGGCACACTAATGCACATCGCTTCCAAAAAGAGAAGGGAATCACAGCGACACATGACCGACCTTGCGGACCGCATATCCACACTCGAGGCACAACATAAGAGATCACAACTCGAGTCGACATACGCGGAATTACTGGAAGCCCGGAGACAGCTACAGACACACATGACGACCTGTCATTATCGCTCATTGCAACGCTCGAAGGCTTTCTTTTACCAGCATGCTAACAAAGGAGGGAGGCTACTGGCCAGGATGCTTAAAGGTCCACAGGGACTAGCCCAGGTCAACAGAATACGGCAAGCTGATGGTACAACTACACAATTCCCGGATAAGATCGCCTCGGAATTTCGGACGTTCTACTCCTCACTGTATAACATTCCGCAACCGACGCTGCCACAGGAGATAGCGGATAGAAACGAAAAAATGCGGCACTATATCGAGACCTATGTGGGGCCGAGATTGCAACGAGGAGAATCGGAGGACTTGGAGATACCGATCACAGAGGCGGAGGTAGCAGGAGCGATCAAAGCAGCTAAAACAGGGCGCGCGCCAGGTCCGGACGGCTTCACCTTAGACTATTATAAGAAATTCCAGCACATCTTAATCCCAAAACTCGCTAATATATTCAACACTCTCATCGGAGACGCTAGATTCCACCAGGAATCACTGGTTGCTACCATCACGGTTCTCCCGAAGCCGGGGAAGGATCCCGAACTCTGCAGCAGCTATAGACCTATCTCCCTGCTCAATGTAGATATAAAACTGCTGACCAAGATACTGTCCATCAGGATCGGAGGCCTTCTGCCAACATTGGTCCACCCAGACCAGACAGGCTTCATACCCGGACGTGAGGCCAGAGATAGCACTCTCAGAGTCCAATCCATCCAACATCTGGCGAGACGGTCAAATGATAACCTCCTATTGCTCTCCACGGATGCTGAGAAAGCATTCGACCGGGTAAACTGGTCATTCCTTACGGCTACGCTGCGGGAGATGGGCTTTGGGGAGAACATAATGAAGTGGATAGGAGCGCTATATCATTGCCCAAGCGCCAAAGTAAGAGTGAACGGTGCACTCACCGAACCCTTTCAGATCCGGAACGGAACGCGGCAGGGATGCCCGCTCTCACCCATGCTCTTCGCCCTCACCCTTGAACCGTTCCTGGAAGCTGTACGCAGATCGGATGAGATCCTCGGATTTCCCAACAAGGACGTCACCCACAAAGTGGCGGCGTATGCGGACGATCTTTTATTCATCATCAATAAGCCCGAGCGCACCCTACCTCACTTGATGTCGGCATTTGAGTCCTACGGGGAGATATCGGGATTTAAACTGAATATACCGAAATGCGAGGTACTTAACATTTCGGCTTCTCCGGCGCAGGTCGACGCACTGAAGCGCCAATTCCTGTTCAGATGGTGCCCGAACCACATGCAATACCTGGGCATCGCCCTTAATAGGGATCTAGGAGACATGTACCGGACAAACTTCCTACCCTTGCTACAAAGAATAAGCCGGGATTTACAGGCGTGGTCGTACCCATATATTTCATGGTTCGGCCGCATAGCCATCCTGAAAATGAATATATTGCCCCGGATCCTATACCTCTTCCAAACGATACCTCTGGCCCTACCGACGGCGTACTTTCAATCGCTCCGGACCGCTATGATACGATTTGTGTGGAGCGGAAGACAGGCGAGACTCAGACAGGAGATCCTATGCCTGCCACGAGCGTGGGGTGGAACTGCACTCCCGGACCTTCGCAAATACCATCATGCTACAGTGCTACAACGGGTCTTGGAATGGCATACTCATCCAGCACACAAACAATGGATTGAACTAGATAAGAGCCACATGGGGTCGTCTCTTCTCACTACGGTATGGAACTCGAAGAGACCTCCGATATCACCCCATGACTGCCCCTCCACAGTGGCACAAACACTAAAAACATGGGACACCATCAGAAGACTACCGCAACTGTCTCCAACGCCAAGCCCGCTGATACAGCTGTCATATAACCCACACATAGGAGGTGGACTACCACCAGCATCCTGGAGTATCCTGGGAGGGGAAGAATCCCTCTCCATCCATAGATTGCTGAATAACACAGGCGTAATACCATTACGGGAATTGATAGACAACGACCAACCGTCCGCAATGCAAATCTTCCGCTACACACAAATTACACATTTTTAACAAACCCTACCACACAGAGAATCTCTACATAGAGACCTGACGTGGTTTGAAACACTCTGTGACCGACGGACCAACCTAGCCAAATCCACGTCCCTCATTTACCAGCATCTCCTTACAGGCCATCTGGAGAACGCGGACACTTTTCGCCGACGCTGGGAACGCATCCTGGGTATATCATTCACCGCGACTCAATGGGAAAAAATCCTGGTCCTGCACCACAAATGCTCCTCCAGCTCCGGCTATCAGGAAACTAATTATAAGCTCCTGTCGTTCTGGTACAGAACACCCGACAGCCTACACAGGATCTTTCCGGCGGTACCTGACACTTGCTGGAGATGTGGGGAGGGACGTGGAACGATCCTGCATATCTGGTGGGAATGCCCACGCATCATGCCATTCTGGGACGAGATCAAACGGCGAGCAGAGGAAATACTTGGGTCGGACGGTGGATTCGATAGAGAGGCGGCTCTACTACACTCTACACCAGACACCATCGGAGTGTATAGAAGATCTATACTCCGACACCTGTTGAACGCCGCCAAGGCTCTGATCCCATTACACTGGAAGCAAGATGTAACCCCGACGATTGGTCTCTGGATGGAAAGGGTGGAGGAGATATATAGGGCGGAATCGATCCACGCTTCATTGATAGGTATGGAGGAGAAGCATGTCGAGAGGTGGCGGCCGTGGCTGTGTTACGTGGCGGGGCAGGGTGGGGGGGATGGGCGGGGGCGTGGCCCTTGAAGGGTGCCCCTTTACGCCCCCCCCCCTCATCCACCTGCGCCCCTGGACGAGTGGCACTTCATTACACTGAACGCCCCGGTCCCGAATTCCCTCCCCCCACCCCTTTTTTTTTTTTCTTCTCTCCTTATTCTCTCTCTCTCTTCCCTCCTCTCTCTTTTCCATATCCCCTTCTGTTACTGTGCTCTCTTTTCTACACCACTGGCTCTCTCTCCCTGACCCCACGCAATAATTTGTCCCCATTACCCGTGCACACTAGTTTCAACAACAGTCTACTAGTAGGGTACGGTGGGCTGGGGCCTCAGGTGCTATGCGGATGCTCCGCTAAATCGTTGCTGCCCCCCACTATAGACTGAACCTACAGATTTCACCGCCTGCACGACAAAATAGGGCCCGCGCGAGGCAATGGGACCCAATAGAAACCCATTACTCCTCAATAATTTATAGGACGACGAGTCCCCTCTCTGACTTATTTCTTCAGGTTAACCTTGCCACTGATGTTATAATAGCCCCTATCCGCTTCAAAGATACTCCTCGGCTGTACACGGCCATTATGATGACTGGCGTATCTTGTCCATACACTACACAGTCACTATCTGGTTCACACAGAATTGATAAACCTACCCTTTTGCAACCGAATATACAGATGTTTGCATATTTACTACATGTACCGTAACGAAGTTAACAATGTTGCTACTGTACTACCTTCTACTTGTTAATATTGTTTTGGTGTTCATCACTTTATATTTATATGGCTGCTCCCACTGTTGCGAGACCTGCGTGTCTCCTATTTTACTATCTTATCGCATTGTTATACGTATCCGATGACACAAATAAAAGCCGTTTGAACACCGAAAAATATTCTACCAACACAACCATTTATATACACAGAAGCGTCAGAAATTTGAAAGACACCATTAGTGAAAAGCCATTTAAAGAAATCTGAGAATAAAATTACCTTTTTAAAAAGCAATACAGGTTTTTATGGATGTGGATTGTGGACAATGTCTGGCATATAAGAGAACAGACAACCACAAATGTTTTATTAGAGAGTTCTTTTCCCCTTCAGAAAAGTTTAAAATAAAATATTCTATAACATGCTATACTAAAAATTGTATTAATTTGATACAATGTCCATGCGGACTCAAGTATGTAGACAAAACTATACAACCTCTACACATCCGTATAGAAGAACATATTCGTAGCATAGAAAATGGGCTTGAAACCCATAATGAGTCAGCTCATTTTAAATTATGGGCATCAAAAAAGTTCTTAAAGATTGTAGGGGAGGGAATTTTAATAAAAAATTAGGTAAAACTGAAATGGAGTGGATATACAAAATAAACACTTTAAATCCGTTTAGCTTGACTAATGATTTTGAATTGTGTAATTTTTAGGATAAACAGTACACTCATTTTAGATATGTGATGTTAAAACATAGGACATTGATTTATATGAATATATAAGACAGTCCTATGCTACCCTATAACTTCTATATTTTTTTTCAATTATATTCTTACCTTTTATATTAAGATTTTTTTATTACTCATTTCTTAGAGTATAAGTATTTTTTCTACGTTTTTTTAGATATACCTCTTGTACATTCTTATGTACATTCTTATTTTTTAGAGTATAAGTAGTTTCTCCATGGCTTTTATACTTTATATATACAGTTGCAAGAAAAAGTATGTGAACCCTTTGGAATGATATGGATTTCTGCACAAATTGGTCATAAAATGTGATCTGATCATCATCTAAGTCACAACAATAGACAATCACAGTCTGCTTAAACTAATAACGCACAAAGAATTAAATGTTGCCATGTTTTTATTGAACACACCATGTAAACATTCACAGTGCAGGTGGAAAAAGTATGTGAACCCTTGGATTTAATAACTGGTTGAACCTCCTTTGGCAGCAATAACTTCAACCAAACGTTTCCTGTAGTTGCAGATCAGACGTGCACAACGGCCAGGAGTAATTCTTGACCATTCCTCTTTACAGAACTGTTTCAGTTCAGCAATATTCTTGGGATGTCTGGTGTGAATCGCTTTCTTGAGGTCATGCCACAGCATCTCAATCGGGTTGAGGTCAGGACTCTGACTGGGCCACTTCAGAAGGCATATTTTCTTCTGTTTAAGCCATTCTGTTGTTGATTTACTTCTATGCTTTGGGTCATTGTCCTGTTGCAACACCCATTTTCTGTTGAGCTTCAGCTGGTAGATAGATGGCCTTAAGTTCTCCTGCAAAATGTCTTGATAAACTTGGGAATTAATTTTTCCTACGATGATAGCAATCCGTCCAGGCCCTGACGCAGCAAAGCAGCCCCAAACCATGATGCCCCCACCACCATACTTCACAGTTGGGATGAGGTTTTGATGTTGGTGTGCTGTGCCTCTTTTTCGCCACACATAGTGTTGTGTGTTTCTTCCAAACAACTCAACTTTGGTTTCATCTGTCCACAGAATATTTTGCCAGTACTGCTGTGGAACATCCAGGTGCTCTTGTGCAAACTGTAAACGTGCAGCAATGTTTTGTTTGGACAGCAGTGGCTTCCTCTGTGGTATCCTCCCATGAAATCCATTCTTGTTTAGTGTTTTACGTATTGTAGATTCGCTAACAGGGATGTTAGTATTTGCCAGTGACTTTTGTAAGTCTTTAGCTGACACTCCAGGATTCTTCTTCACCTCGTTGAGCAGCCTGCGCTGTGCTCTTGCAGTCATCTTTACAGGATGGCCACTCCTAGGAAGAGTAGCAGCAGTGCTGAACTTTCTCCATTTATAGACAAATTGTCTTACCATGGACTGATGAACAGCAAGGCTTGTGGAGATACTTTTATAACCCTTTCCAGCTTTATGCAAGTCAACAATTCTTAATCGTAGGTCTTCTGAGAGCTCTTTTGTGCGAGGCATCATTCACATCAGGCAATGCTTCTGGTGAAAAGCAAACCCAGAACGGTGTGTGTTTTATATAGGGCAGGGCAGCTGTAACCAACACCTTCAATCAAATCTCATTGATTGGACTCCAGTTGGCTGACATCTCACTCCAATTAGCTCTTGGAGATGTCATTAGTCTAGGGGTTCACATACTTTTTCCACCTGCACTGTGAATGTTTACATGGTGTGTTCAATAAAAACATGGCAACATTTCATTCTTTGTGTGTTATTAGTTTAAGCAGACTGTGATTGTCTATTGTTGTGACTTAGATGATGATCAGATCACTTTTTATGACCAATTTGTGCAAAAATCCATATCATTCCAAAGGGTTCACATACTTTTTCTTGCAACTGTATACACCTCTTGTACATTTTTATTTATAATATGTATTAATATCCTATTACAAATTAAGTAATATTCTATCATAATAGTATTTCCAAAATATGATATGACTTTTCCCCAAAACGTATCATTGATTCTGGATATATGCAAATATTTTTAATTAAGGATAACATTGTCCTAAATTAAGAATGACACCAATAAGACAATAACAATGTATTTACTAATATGTGTACATGTTTTGTTTTTGTGTATATACACATCTTAGTCAATGGCACCAGTTGGTTGTGGTGTGTCGGAACCGACAATGCAGTAGGCCTGTAATAAAGAGGGCCCACCTTAGAGGGTGATGTGAATAAAGCGAGTGGTGGGAGGGGTATATCGCCAGAGTGGTGGGAGAGGATTGGACACAATTATAAAGGGGAACCAAGCCCCTTCCACAACTACAGGCCCAGCCTTAAATTTGTGGTCAGGGCAATAGTGCCGTAATGGTTAGATAACACATAATTAGCAATACACATCTTAGTCAATAGCACCAGTCATTTGTGGTGTGCCGGAACCGACAATGCAGTAGGCCTGTAATAAAGAGGGCCCACCTTAGAGGGTGATGTGAATAAAGCGAGTGGTGGGAGGGGTATATCGCCAGAGTGGTGGGAGAGGATTGGATGCCATTATAAAGGGGAAACAAGCCCCTCCCACAACTACAGGCCCAGCCTTAAATTTGTGGTCGGGGCAATATTGCCGTAATGGTTAGATAACACATAATTAGCAATACACATCTTAGTCAATAGCACCAGTCGGTTATGGTGTGCCGGAACCGACAATGCAGTAGGCCTGTAATAAAGAGGGCAAAAAGAAGTGTAGCATACAAATATATATATATAGTCTACAATACCTCAATATTACTTGGATGCGACACGAGATTCCTGATGAATCCCTAACTGGTTCAGGTGCAGATAATGTATAAGAGGATGATGTCCGGCTGTGATTCGTGGAGTAGTCCCGGCTCTAAGGGATGCTGGACTATCTGTGTATACTCAGCGAGATAGAGCCCAGACCTGCAGAGGTGTTGGGTAGAGATGGTACCCCAGTGATTTTGGAACTCGAGACATACAATTTATACAAAGCCACCATTAGTATGATCCATATAACGTACCGGCAGGCTAGCTATTGCCAAGTGGTGAAGAATTCAACTAATGAGGGTGACAGGTGAGGCCCTGCTAGTTGCCAAGTGGCATTAGAGGCTCTATCTATGTGCTGGCCCGAGGGGAAGTAGAGGCCACTGAAATGGCCTCTCGGTGACTACTAAAGCATAAGATAGAATAAGAGTGACAGGTAAGGTCCTCCCTATGCAACAATGCGAGGCAAATAACTATGCGTTGGGCCGATGGCGTCGCCCTCAGAGTATTAGGGGTACCTCCGAGTATGAGGATGGGTGTTGGCCTCGCAGGACCACTAGACTTTGGCATAGAGGCCAGAAACCTACCATAGTGGGCACTTAGATCCCTAACAACCAGCACTTATCTGCTAATAGGGGACCTTTACGTGGCCCAGATCGTGGACCCCAGCTAGATTGTGGATCCATTTAGAATGGAGTCGGAGAACGTATGCCTCTGCGAGGCTGGGTCATGAACCCAATCAGACTGGAGTCTGAGGACGTATGCCTCTGCATGGGCCCGACTGTAAATCCATTTAGAATGGTGACTGAGAACGAATGCCCGTGCGTGGGCCAGATTGCGGACCCGTGTAGAACCGTGACCAGGAACGTATAATTCAGAGTGGGCCAGATCGAGGACAGAAATAAGAGAAAGTGACACCATACCAGCAGGCAGAGCACCAGGAGAGAGGTAGACATATCAGAAAGGGTGCCAGAGGTAAGCCAAGGCAGGTAGTGGACCCATGGAGCCGTGGGCGACAGCAGCCGGGGTGCCATGCTCTGCCCCGGCTCGGTGGGTACTTACCGCCGGTGTGTGGAGAGTCACAGCTGCAGGTGAGAGGAGCAGCCAAGTGCAGGGGGACCAGGCGAGCCAGAAGGGACTCGGGCCCCCAGACCAGATGGCATGCCGAAAAGCACCCAGCAGGCAAACACACTAGAGAGCAGACCTCATGGAACAGACAGGCGCTCGGCAGCGGCAGGACCTCCATGAGGCAATGGTACAGGGAAACCATGTGGGAGGTGAAGGTCAGCGATCGGCAAACGTGAAGAAAAGTGGGCAGCAAGCCAGGAGATTGGACCACGAGGATACAGGTAAGTGGGTGAAAAGAACAGAAACTACAAATAAACATTTATAAAACATCATAATACACATGCACTGAGCCCAATAAAACAAGGTGTTGGAAGACGGAATCAAAACGGTAACAGAGGCTTCTAGAATGCCAAACAATGTTGGCCCAATGAGTACCTGAATACCCAGAGGACAGACAAACATCAAAATGTAGGGTGACTAATTGAAATGCATATGATACAGTTTTATGAATTTGAGGTCATTTAGTAAGAAGATTTAAGACATTTAGAAGATATTCCCCTGTACAGAAATTAAGGAATTTTACATTTATGTGTACAGAGAATGTATATACAAGTTTATATTTTATTTCCTTTACCACATATATAGGTCCAGATTTGAACCTTGCATTAATTTAGACAGTCAGTTGCAACACCCAGCCACATAATTACTAAACAATGAAGGCTCAAAAAGTGCATGAATACCCAGGACAGACAAAGAAAACTTTAAATGTAGATAGAGAAACATTAAATTGCAGGGTGACTAACTTAAATGCATATGATAAAAGTCGATATGGCCTACTGTGGGCCAAATACAGTAAGCAAAATGAGGCATCGCTGCCAAATACAGTAAGCAGAATTAGGCATGATATGTATGAATGAAATAGGCTGAATTTGCATTACTAGTAAAATTTGCCATATCCGAAAGGTTGAACAAACAAACTTACGGTTTTGTCGTAAAAACAACAGTTATAGAAGCCGAGGCTGGGCTGGACGTAGGCAGTGCCCTCTGAGCTTCTAGTGAGACGGCTGTTCACTAGAGTGAGGCAAACATATACTTGCGTGGGCCACACTAAGCCAAGACCAGCTTGATTGGAGTTTGTGTTGATGACCTTTGAACTGGAAGTAGATGGTTCTGTACTGAACCAGACAGTCTCATCAGCCTGCAACTCGCCAGACCAACCATAGTAAAGTGGGAGAGGATTGGACGCCCTTATAAAGGGGAACCAAGCCTCTCCCACAACTACATGCCCAGCCTTAAATATATGTATGTATGTGTGAATATATATATATATATATATATATATATATATATTATTTTTTTTTTTCCAATGACTCACTGGAACGCAAATACGACAAGGAACTCAAAAAGATGGTGGAGCCTATTCATCCGTGATGGGAAAAAAAAGGATATGACTTGACAGGAAGTGATATCGCCGAAATCAATCAGCAGATAGAGGCTTGGAATACAGGAAAAACACACCTAAAGAGAATTACAGCACTTAGAAACTATATAAAAACAGAATGTGGGACTTGATGGTTTACTGCACCAGATTGAAGAAGCCATTCAGGCGAAATGCGTCTCTGCGTTTATTTGTAATATTATTTGATATTTTGATTGTAAGTTCTAATAAAGTATATACTTTTTAAGGTTTATACTTTTATTCATTTTATTTATTTATTTAGTTGTTTTTTTTTACCATCAATGTTCCTGCATTCTACAACCAGGGTGGTATGGTCCCTAGCCATACTCTGCTGTTCAACTGAGACAATTACTAGGCTCCAGGCTTGTGAGTATTTTACATATTTATACGAAAATATTTGTTACAAACAGTATCACACTATATATCCATCTCTTTCCTTGACCTATTGCATACTACTGCTGAATGCACAAGAAAACTCTTAAACTACTCTTCATAAAGAAAAAGGGGTAGGTCGCATAAACGGACCTACTGGCGAATAACTCCCAGAGCTAGGCTATAGCTCTGGAATATGTGAGTGTTTCAATTTATGTGTATATCACACTTGTGTGGATAAGTATACAGCACTATTTCAGTTGTTTTTTTGGGTTTTTTTTTTAAGTTATACACAACATTGGATGTTCAAGGATATGTAAAAATACTGTATATATAGATTCCTTGTTTGCACTAGGTGTACCATTACGTTGTATTCACATATTTAAGCGCTCCACTGAATCTGGTAAAAAAAATAATTATGTAACGATTATCAATAAAAATGTTTTCTGTCATTTTAGCTTCTGGAAAGAACTAGGATCTGCCGAAATGAACCAATTGTATCAACTGCAAAAAGTCCGTTGCATTTAGCGGTATGTATATATAGAATAAACGTTTAGATACATTTCCACTTATTACATGTAAATGTATACTTATACATTTTGCTCATACTATTCTGAGTAAATTACAAGGGTAAACCACATAAGGAATATTTTGCTATTGGATAGCATATGTGAGCAAGAAAGATAGGTTATCACAGCAACAGTAACTTATTTGTGGTCTTGTCAACCTTGATAGAAAGTGGAGTTGTAGAACTGCTATGTTTTCAGAAACAAAATATGATCCAGCAAATGCAATATATCTTTTATGCCAAAACTAAGCACATTGGGTTTGAAGAAATATGAACTTAGAGGTATTGTTGCAGTTTTTCACAGTTTTGTGGGGTTCATTTAGAATATTTTAGTGTGAGCATGTTGGAAAATATTGTAAAACTGATCTGCTTGTTTTTGTTATATCAAGCAAAAGCAATATCACTGCATAACCCCTAATGTAAGGGCAGCTAACAATAGGTTCCTAGATGTCGTAGAACTGCACCTTCCATGATGCTTTGCCATTCTAAAGGGTGACAGATAATCATGGAAGTTGTAATACTACACTATCTGGAAATCTACCTTTTGCCCAAACTTTCTGAACTGTAATAATTTTCAAGTACCTTGCAGAGGCATCACAAAAGGTTCATCTGAATATTTACAGTTATTGTTCCTGCCCTCTAAGGGGGTTTTGGTTATAGATGCACAATATTTAATGTTTTTTATTTTATTTAATTACTAAAAAGAATAATTAAACTTGCATATATTACAGGCAGGCATTGCATGCTATGTAATATTATCTTAATGCCAATCATATCATTAAGTACATCTCTGCAACTGAATTAATTAGTCTGAAATGTCAGATAGCTTTGAATTTCTGCCAAAATTAAAAACCATTATTAAAGAGCAAAATTCACTTCAGAGATAATGGCAAAGTCTAATAGCTAAGTAAAAGTTGGTTTCTAGGCATGTGCATGGGGAAAATTTTCGGTTCGGCAATTCGGGACTTCGGCACTTCAGTTTGGAACTTCGGCAACTTCGGCACATCGACATTTCGGAACTTCAGCATTTCGGCACTTCGGCACTTCTCTTGCAGCCGCTTAGTAGATAGCTCTCTAATTCCCACGGTATTAGGGAGTTATCTACCAAATGGCTGAAAGACCTAAATTGGTCTTTCAGACAAATTTACTAATACTAAGTAAAAATTACTTAGTATTAGTAAATGTTGCCCCTACTCGCTATACCGCGTGTAGGGGCATGTCTATTAAACAGTGAGCAGCCTCCTCCTGAGCCACCTATTGCCCCCCCTAAAGTAAGATAATGGGGGACACACCTAATGTCCTCCCCCCTGGCCCCCACCTCTGAGCGGTGGGTGGGGGCCCTCGATTAGAATAAGGGGGGGAACCTAATGTCCTCCCGCATGGCCCACACTCCTGAGCAATGGGCGGGGGCCCTAAATTAGAATAAGGTGGGGACCTAATGTCCTGGCCCCCACCCCTGAGCGGTGGGTGGGGGCCCTAAATACCAATTGGGGGGGGACCTAATGTCCTCCTCCCTGGCCCCCACCCCTGAGCAGTGGATGGGGCCCCTAAATTAGAATAAGGGGGGGCCTAATGTCCTCCCCCTGGCCCCCACCCCTGAGCGGTGGGTGGGGGCCCTAAATACTAATAAGGGGGGGGACCTAATATCCTCCCACTTGGCCCCCACACCTGAGCGGTGGGGTCCAAGTGGGAGGATATTAGCGGATATTAGTGGGAGGATATTAGCCCTAAATACTAATAGGGGGGGGACCTAATGTCCTCCCCCCTGGCCCCCACCCCTGAGCGGTGGGTGGGGGCCCTAAATTTGAATAAAGGGGGACCTAATGTCCTCCCCCCTGGCCCCCACCCCTGAGCGGTGCGTGGGGGCACTAAATTTGAATAAAGGGGGACCTAATGTCCTCCCCCCTGGCCCCCACCCCTGAGCGGTGGGTGGGGGCCCTAAATACCAATAAGGGGGGGCCTATTGTCCTCCCCCCCTAGCCCCCACCCCTGAATGGCGGGTGGGGGCCCTGTATAAAAATTCCCCCCAGGTGACTAGGGGCCCCCATCCCCTAATCACCCCCTCCAAAAAAAAGCTAACCCTTACCTACCCCCCTCACCCTAAAAATAATGAGGGGGGGACCATTAACTAAGTACCTGTAAAAAAAATAAAAATAAAACTTACCATTTGATGTTTTCTTTCTTTTATAATCTTCTTTTTTCAGCCCCAAAAAAGGGCAAATAAAATATCCATAATAACAGACTCATAAAAAAAAGAGCGCCAAAAAAAATAATCCTTCTTCACCCATGGAGGGCTCCGCGCAGACTTAGCTCTGCAGGGCAGGGGAAGGCTTATTAAGGTAAGTCTCTACATTTACCTGTCACAGAACTTTAATTGGTTGGCTTGTAAACCACCACAGTGCTCTGTGTCATTTTGCACAGCGTGGGAAAGTTCTTTGGAATTTTCCCACGCTGTGTAATTTGACTCATAACTCTCGGATTGGTTACTTAATCCACCAATCAGAGAGTTATGAGTCAAATTACACAGCGTTCTGAAAATTCCAAAGAACTTTCCCACGCTGTGTAAAATGACACAGAGCACTCTGGTGGATTTCAAGCTAACCAAACATCGTACTGTGACAGGTAAATGTAGAGACTTACCTGTCAGTCTCTTCATTTATCTGTCAGAGCACTCTGATTGGATGGCTTAAACCCACCAATCAGAGTGCTCTGAGCCTAATTGCAAGGCCTTTGCCCCGCCCTGCAGAGCTCAGTCTGCGCAGAGCACTCCATGAGTGAAGAAAGATTTTATTTTTATTTTTTTTTGCGCTCGTTTTTATTTTTTTGTAAGTGCATCGGTTATTATGGATTTTTTATTTGGCCTTTTTTGGGGGCTGAAAAAAGAAGATTTTAGAAGAAAGAAAACATCAAATGGTAAGTTTTTTTCTTGTTTTTTTTTTTCTCTTGTACAGGTACTTTGGTGCCCTCCCTCATTATTTTTAGGGTGAGGGGGGTAGGTAGGGGTTAGGTTTTTTTGGGAGGGGGTGACTAGGGGTTTGGGGACCCCTAGTCACCTGGGGGGATTTTTATTTAGGGCCCCCACACGCCACTCAGGGGTGGGGGCCAGGGAGGAAGACCCCTTATTGGTATTTAGGCGCCCCATCCACCGCTCAGGGGTGGGGGCCAGGGGGGAGGACATTAGGTCAACCCCCTTATTAGTATTTAGGGCCCCCACCCACCGCTTAGGGTTGGGGGCCAGGGAGGAGGACACTACGTTCCCCCCCCCTTATTCTAATTTAGGGACCCTCACCCACCATTCTGGGGTGGAGGCCAGGGGGGGAGGACATTATGTCCCCCCCCTTATTAGTATTTAGGGCACCCACCCACCGCTCAGGGGTGGGTACCAGAGGGGAGGACATTAGGTGTCCCCCTTATTCTAATTTAGGGCTCCCACCTACCGTTCAGGGGTGGGGGCCAGGGGTGAGGACATTAGGTCCCCCCCCTTATTCTACTTTAGGGCCCCCACCCGCTGCTCAGGGGGGAGGACATTAGGTCCCCCCCCATTATTTCACTTTAGGGTCCCCACCCGCCGCTCAGTGGTGGGGGCCGGGGGGGAGGACAATAGGTCCCCCCTCCCCTTATTCTAATTTAGAGCCCCCACCCACTGCTCAGGGGTGGGGGCCGGGGGGAGGACAATATGTTCCCCCCCCCTTATTTTACTTTAGGGCCCCCACCCGCCGTTCAGGGGTGGGGGCCGGAGGGCAGGCAATAGTTCCGTTTTTTTTTTGTTTGTTTGTTTTTTTACAGTGAGCAGCCTATGTTTACTAGACATGCCCCTACTTGCGGTATAGCGAGTAGGGGCATAATTTACTAATACTAAGTAATCTTTACTTAGTATTAGTACATTTGGCTAAAATACCAATTTAAGTCTTTCAGCCTTTTAGTAGATAGCTCACTAATACCGTGGGAATTAGGGAGTTATCTACTTATTCATTCCTGTCATTACATTGACTGGCCAAGTAACTTACATTTTATATGAATGAGTGTTACTTGATTGTTGTAAGTGTTGCAAATGCTTACAGCTGAATCCTGGCTATGTTTGTATACTTTTTATTTAAAATTGTATACAGTGTAACATTCTTAATTCTTCCACTGGGTAAGTATATTAGTACTTAGGTAATACTGTACTTCGGCACTTCAGAAATTCGGTAATTTCGGGACTTCGGCAATTCGGCAATTGATCTATTCGGACATTCGGAAGTACCCGAATGTCCAAATTGCCCAAAATTGCACATGTCTATTGGTTTCAAGTTGTGCTTTTCATTTTTAAAAATAAAACTTGGATTACATTTTCAAAGATCGAATGCACATATGCCATTTACAAGTCATGTCCCCCTCTCTCTCATATCCTTTTTTTATTTTGCTTCTCTGTGTGAGGCAGCAACTTGTTTGTATACTGCTAAACTAGTAACAAATGTTGCTGTTTCTTCCTGAACTACCGTTAAAAAAAACAAAAACAAAAACTAACAGGAATATCACAATAGTAATATAGTAAGGGATAAATAAAAGATACTTTTAAATCCTGACACTTAACATTTCAATAAATAGCCTGTGTATTGTTACTTTTTTAGAATGTGGATTTGCATTTAATGCAATGCCGTACCACCATTGTGTGCAAACTACAAATGTCCCATGATTCACTGTTCATTACCCACTACTGTGTATATGCTCTCAGGGAATTATGGAAAATGACGCCTGTATGGATGTGCATGCAAAACATTTTGGTTGCGCCCAAAACCTTTGTATCTGTCAGCCACCTCCCCACAACTTGTTTGAAATATATCATTTTCATGGAAGTTAAAATAATCAGTGGCCAGGTAAGAACATAGAAAGTGTTCTGGCTGTGCCAGGACTGAACTGGTTTGTGATGTCAATTTGTAAATCTTTGTATACATTTAAAAGAAAGCAGAACATTACATGAAAAAAATTAACACAATTTTTTTGTCAATTAGGTAATTTCCAGAGCAGTGATAGTTCCCCTTTAAACAGAATCCCAGTGATGCCTGACCATGCCCTCTGTAATTTGAGAAAATTAACTAATTAGCAGCAATTTGTAGGCTGAATAGTCAGAGATAGGAAACACACAGATTAACATAGCATTCAGTGGATTAACACCTCAAAGTGGTGTTTTTGATATTAAAAAAGCAGATATTTTAGTTACATGTGTGATGGGAGATTGTAAAAGCAACCAAACATGTCAAGCCACATCTAAATTACCCCTCCTCCTCTTCAAAAGCAATGTCCTAAGAAGTGGTGTTACACAGTAGTGCAACTTTATCATTGAATGCAATCCCTAGTTCCAGAAAGCTGAATATTACTTAAATAGTGATACCTAGTGGTAAAGTGTTGTGTTGAATATACCCAACAACTGGCTTACTCACTGAGTTATACAGGCTTCTTTATTAAAGTGAGAATTCAAGGTAAATCTCAAATTTAAGGCCAGAGTAGCCAAACTAAAATCTCTTTATCGCTTGCCTAGGGAATTTTTACAGTATGCTTATTTTGATCCTAAATCTGAAATTAACTTTGAATTCTCTCTTTGGTAATAACCCTGCTAGTCAGAAGAAAATTCATGCCCAAGATCTGTGTTCTTTGCTCGTGCATGACGTCATGTGATCTCTTTTCTCCAATAGCGCTATGCTGGGACAAAACAAGTAGGTCTGTATTACCATTATATCAAAGGTACTGCACAACATTGTCAAATAGCAAAAAATGTGTTGCTGTCTGTGGCGTTGACCCTTCACGCAAATTAATAAAAAGTATACGATACCTGCAAGATTCCTTCTCCCCATTGAGAGAGGCTAGAATCTCTCTCACCGACACCCAATGCATTGCCGGTGGGTATCAGCAAAAAAAGATGAACACCCAAGGATCTAAAGTATAACAATAAGGATTGGGCTTTAATTTCCTTTTATTCTGTGCTTTGATTGAAGGGTAATCATTTACTGAGATTGTACTTGGGAGTAACTACCTTTTACATGAAAGGGACCTGCACTACAGGACACACAGCAAAGACCAGTGTCAAACAGCAAAACATAGTCTATGTATACAGTCATAAACACTTGCCACAATAAATATAGTGATAAAACTACATATCTGTCTCCACTCAATGCATATTGGGTTATGGATCAGGAAACAAATGAATGTGCAGATCGCAGGACTCTGAGAATAACCAGAGGGGGCTCAGCTTTAGCACTCTCTTCCTGCACCCTGCGTAGAAGGGTGATAGGTAATTATTAACTAGGTAGCGGAGCATACCCTCATACAGCAAATTATAGCCTGCAAAAAGGGAATAAAAAAAAGTAAATGGTAACTAGGCCAGAATTAATGCAGTTGCAGACAAATGAATAATAGAAAATATACATCAGCCAGGTCATAACAGGGAGCAAAAGTAAGCAGAATACTATGAGGAAAGAATTCTGACTTATTACTAAACTGCAGTAACACTATACAACTTAATAAGTTTGACATTTTTACGTGGTTGCAAAAAATATTTTCTTTAAAAAGTTTCAGATACATGCAGTATAACATTGTAAATGGTTTTCCGAGTTTATTGGTTTTCAGAAATAGTTTTTAAGAAGGTGTGACGAACCCTGCTGCATAGACCTGTATTGCTGGTTCGTCTGTTTTCATTGGATTCGTGGATTTCCTGTCCGTACGTTTTCTAAAGTACCGATTGGAACTACCGAACATCGGCCACCCAGGAGAGGAGTGTGCGGCTCATTAACACCTTGACCACAAATTAGAACGTTGTGGTTAACCGCAAACACCTCTCCATTCCATTTCGTACGGGTGGTCGTCGTTCGTATGCCGAACACGAGGCGGCGGCCATTTTGGACACGAGGCGAATCAGCGGTGTTCGGTGCAAAACCCATGGATCTAAAATCGGACTCTTTATCTACCGAACACCGCTGGAGACGGCCGTCTCCCCTTCTATTCCCTTGGAGGCATACGAACACTGTTCCGTTCGGGAGTTTCTTTCATCCGTATGAACTTACCCAGATAGCCGTCCCATGGAGTCATTCGTATACCGAAGGACTTATGAGAGACTTTGACTCCATGACGATTGGACTGTGTACATCGGACCTGAGCGCTATTCGGTAGGAATATGCCCTCAGATCCAGGCTATCTGGGGATACGTGGCACGAACACTATATATTCGGTACTTCTGATTTTATGTATTTTATTGCATTTTTTGTGTTTGAGTTTAAAATGGCGATGGTTCCTATCCTCGGAGTTAATTAGGTTTCTCCCTAATTATCTCCAGGATAGGAAGAGATGTATTATGGGTAAAATGGGAAGGGCTTGTGTTATAGTCACTGCGATTGGCTACTGTTTAATATATTTTTCAGTCTTCCACCAGGTCCCCTAGGGGAGTGTCTACCTGGTGGAGACCTGCATAAATACTGGGCAGGTAGCCCCCATTAAACACATTCTGCTTGACCTTCAAAACGGAGCTTTGTCTCGTTTGTGGAGGGATTGACTATTGGGACAGCGCTTTCGTTTATTTCTAGCTGTGGAAGGATTTCGGATGGATTGCTGATCGGGAGTTACCGCATTCGTATGCTCCGTTCGGGAGTTTTATGATCGGTTATACTGGAATTGCATTTCTGGAGAAAGGGGATTATCGACTAAACGGCGGCTTCACTCTCCAGGCGGTGAGTGTCGTAACAATTGGTGGCAAGCGACGGGATGAATCCCACCGCCCTGAAGGCCAGCTACACACCCCGGATTGGAAATGCAATATGAGGAATTAAGGCGTGCTACCCTTAAAGACATTTTGGAGCGCAGAGGACGATCAGCGAGCAATCTCAAGAAAAGAGAGATTATTGCTATATTGGTAGAGATGGATACGGCACAGGGAATGGAGATAGCTAATGTGCCTGGCCTGCTGGATTTAACACCCGAGGAGATAGCGTTTAACCGGGCAGTTCAGATAAGGCTGGCACACTTTGGCCCCAACCCTGCAGCGGATATTGTGGTGCAAGTACAAGCCGCAGTGGCAGCACAACAGGCGCTCCAGAGAAGCGGAGCTGCAGCAGCAGAGGTACCCCATAATAACAATGGGAAGAAAAAGGTACCATTTGCTGCTTTTAAAAATTTTATTGAGACTGAAGGAGAGATAGACGGGTTCCTGGCGGACTTTGAACGACAGTGTGCTTTACACCAGGTGCCCGCAGAAGAATGGGTTCCTATCCTCTCTGGGAAATTATCCGGCCGGGCCAGTGAAGCTTTTCGGGCCATCCCAGAGGAGGAACTCACTAGCTACCGGGCAGTAAAAGATGCCCTTTTGACCCGGTACGCTGTTACCCCTGAGGCGTACCGGAGGCGATTCCGAGACAATAATAAACAGGCTGGTGATTCCTATGTGGAATGGGCATGCCGGGTACACCGCACGGCAGCCCACTGGATGACAGGGTGTCGAGCGGTAACTGGGGAAGAGGTGCTGCAAGTGTTCCTGCTAGAACACTGCTTTGACAAGTTACCTGCAGGGGTTCGAGAGTGGGTCAGGGACCGTAAACCCGCTACCTTCCATGAAGCTGCTCGTCTGGCTGACGAATACACTGATGCCCGTAAGCTCGATCAGACAGCAGCCAAGGTCCCTGCCCGAGTGGAATACAAACCGGCAGCACCTCCAACCACCAACCTATATCACCCCCCTGCACAACGTACCCCCGCTATGCCACCAGCAACCAACCATGGGCAGTCAGCCCGATTCAACAAACGGGGTTACTCGAACCAGGTCCAGTGCTATGGATGCAAGCAGATGGGACATAAAAGACCAGAATGCCCTTTAAACCATGCCAACCAAGCACCGTCCTGGAGAAACCCAGCCGGCGGAGCCCAGCAGCCACCTCAGCCGTCTGCTCACTGCCTTGAGCAGGAGGAGTTTTGGGGTTTCCTTCACGAAGCAGACCCAGTCCAAGCAGCTCAGCAGGACAACCGCCAACACCACAGGCATACCGTTAAGTTGAATGGGAAAGAGGTCACTGGTCTAAGAGACACCGGAGCTACTATGACCTTGCTCCAAAAGAACCTGGTTTCGGAACACCAACACACCGGGAATACTGTGGCAGTAAGGGTGGCAGGAGGCGCCGTGTTCCGCCTGCCTGTTGCCCGGGTTCATTTGGACTGGGGAGTGGGAGCTGGACATGTGAATGTGGGGGTTATGAAGGACTTGCCTGCCGATGTTTTGCTGGGAAATGATTTGGCCCCTCTGATTTCTGCCTATGCTACTATGGGACCTGGCGAAGCCAATCCAGTGACTACCCGTGCTCAGACCCGTGCTGCTGGAACCGGCCCACCTGCTGCTGAGACCCAGGTAAGAACCGATTCCCCGACTGACACCCCAGGGCAGACGTTAGCTAGTTGGGATTCCCCAGAGGAGTTCGGGAGGGAAACCCAGACAGACCCATCTCTCCAGAGGTATAGGGGCAGAGCAGACACTGGAGAAGAAGGAGCAGAGGGGGAGCGGTATGAGTGGGTGGGGGACAGGTTATATCGGATCCCTAAGCCGTCCCAGAAAAGTGTTGCCCCTCCGCCGAATCGACAGCTGGTAGTGCCCGCGAAATACCGGCGGGAGATTCTGCGGATAGGGCATGATGTCCCGCTAGCCGGACATCTAGGGTCCCGCCGCACAGGCCATAGGATTATGCAGAATTTTTTTTGGCCAGGAATTAACCAGGCTGTGCGGATATATTGTAGCACGTGTGACACTTGTCAACGGGTAGGGAAGCGGGGGGACCACCCAAAAGGTAGGCTTATGTCGATGCCTATTATTGGGGAGCCCTTTGCCCGCATAGCCGTTGATATTGTGGGTCCACTGGCCAGGGCTAGTCCATCGGGTAAGAAATACATTCTCACCGTGGTGGACTATGCCACTCGCTATCCAGAGGCAGTAGCGCTGTCTAATATAGAGGCAGAGACAGTTGCTGATGCCCTGGTTAGGATTTTTACCAGGGTCGGGTTCCCTCAAGAGATTCTCTCTGACCAGGGAACCCAATTTACCGCTGTGCTCACCCAGCAGCTGTGGAGGGTATGCAGCATTAAACCGATACTTAGTTCCCCATACCATCCACAGACTAACGGTCTCTGCGAGCGATTTAATGGCACCCTCAAACAGATGCTGAGGACCTTTTCTGACACTTGCCGGGACTGGGAGCGATTCCTGCCTCATCTGTTGTTTGCCTACAGAGAGGTGCCCCAGGAATCTACTGGGTTCTCCCCCTTTGAGCTGCTTTATGGGAGAAGGGTCCGCGGACCTCTAGATCTCATTAGAGGCCACTGGGAGGGGGAGACAGAGCAGGAAGGGACCCCCATAGTGCCATATGTTCTGGAACTTCGGGACCGCATGGAGAAACTGTCTCTGATGGTAAGAGAGAACCTCCAGGTGGCCCAGGGGAGACAGAAGGAATGGTACGATCGGGGTGCCCGACAGCGAGTATTCCAGGTTGGGCAGAAGGTACTAGTGCTCAAACCTGTGAAGGCGAACAAGATGCAAGCATCTTGGCAGGGCCCGTATAAAGTATTAGCTCAGGTGTGTGATACTACTTACCTTATAGCCAGCTGTTCAGATGACAGGATCCAGCGATCCTTTCATGTGAACATGCTAAAGGAGTATCAGGAACGACCTGAGGATGTAGCTGCAGTATGTGCCCCCGCTGCAGACGATACTGAAAGCTTACCCTTACCCGACCTATTAGCAAGAGGTGCCCAGACGGATCTGACTGATCTCGTACAGCTAGGGGACAGGTTAAGCCCCGCAGAGAAGGAACAGGCGAAACAGCTTCTGTGGGAGAAGCAGGCGACGTTCTCCCAAGAACCCGGCTACACTACCCTAGCTGTACATAAGGTAGAGACCCCTGGACAGAACCCCTTAAGACAGCCCCCTTACCGTATCCCTGAAGCAGTCCGAGAAGGAATGCGGAAGGAGATAGAGGAGATGACCCAGCTTGGGGTCATCGAGCACTCCGATAGCCCTTGGGCCTCCCCTGTAGTCCTGGTGCCTAAGAAAGATGGGACCACCCGGTTCTGTGTGGACTACAGGAGGCTCAACGAGCGGACCACCACTGACGCCTACCCGATGCCACGGGTAGACGAATTATTAGACCGCATTGCCAGGGGACGCTATCTGACCACCATAGACCTGTGTAAGGGCTACTGGCAGATTCCCCTGGCCAAGGACGCTATCCCCAAGTCGGCCTTCGTCACCCCCTTTGGCTTATACCAATTTAAGGTTATGCCATTTGGGATGAAGAATGCCCCAGCTACCTTCCAACGGATGGTGGACAGGCTCCTTGATGGCTTCCAGGAATTTGCTTGTGCATACCTGGATGATATTGCGATCTACAGTGAGTCCTGGGAGGAACACCTGGTGCACGTAGGGGTAGTACTGGATAAAATTCGGGCCGCTGGCCTGACGTTGAAGCCAGAAAAGTGTCATCTAGGCATGGCTGAGGTACAATACTTGGGTCACAGGGTGGGGTGTGGGAGCCAGAGACCAGAGCCGGCCAAGATAGAGGCAGTAGCGAACTGGCCCACACCTATCACTAAGACCCAGGTATTGGCCTTCCTAGGGACAGCAGGGTATTACAGACGCTTTGTCCCCGACTACAGCTCTATAGCTAAACCCCTGACAGACCTGACTAAGAAGAACCTCCCTAAGCAGGTCCTGTGGTCTCCAGCTTGTGAAGCTGCGTTTCAAGCACTTAAGCAGGCTCTCGTGAATGCCCCTGTCCTGGCTGCCCCACTTCCTAACAAACGTTTTCTCGTTCATACAGGCATGTATGGACTGGGGGCTGTGCTAAGCCAGGTCGGGGAGGATGGAGGAGAACACCCTGTCGCATATCTCAGTCGAAAGCTGTTACCCCGGGAAGTGAGTTATACGGCAGTGGAGAAAGAATGTTTGGCCCTGGTCTGGGCATTGAAAAAATTGAGTCCCTATTTGTATGGACAGGAATTTTCACTTATCACGGACCACAATCCCCTTGTTTGGCTTAACCGGGTCTCAGGAGACAATGGTAGACTGCTGCGGTGGAGTTTAGCGTTACAACCATATAACTTCACCATCAGCTACCGACCCGGTAAGCAGAATGGGAATGCAGATGGGTTATCACGGCAAACCGACGTCCTTGCTACTTCCTAGTCCGGTCATCCCCAAGTTGACCCGCTAAAGGGCCAAGCCGGGTCTGCCGGAGTGTTCCACAAGGGGGGAGCCGTGTGACGAACCCTGCTGCATAGACCTGTATTGCTGGTTCGTCTGTTTTCATTGGATTCGTGGATTTCCTGTCCGTACGCTGTTGTTCGTACGTTTTCTAAAGTACCGATTGGAACTACCGAACATCGGCCACCCAGGAGAGGAGTGTGCGGCTCATTAACACCTTGACCACAAATTAGAACGTTGTGGTTAACCGCAAACACCTCTCCATTCCATTTCGTATGGGTGGTCGTCGTTCGTATGCCGAACACGAGGCGGCGGCCATTTTGGACACGAGGCGAATCAGCGGTGTTCGGTGCAAAACCCATGGATCTAAAATCGGACTCTTTATCTACCGAACACCGCTGGAGACGGCCGTCTCCCCTTCTATTCCCTTGGAGGCATACGAGCACTGTTCCGTTCAGGAGTTTCTTTCATCCGTATGAACTTACCCAGATAGCCGTCCCATGGAGTCATTCGTATACCGAACGACTTATGAGAGACTTTGACTCCATGACGATTGGACTGTGTACATCGGACCTGAGCGCTATTCGGTAGGAATATGCCCTCAGATCCAGGCTATCTGGGGATACGTGGCACGAACACTATATATTCGGTACTTCTGATTTTATGTATTTTATTGCATTTTTTGTGTTTGAGTTTAAAATGGCGATGGTTCCTATCCTCGGAGTTAATTAGGTTTCTCCCTAATTATCTCCAGGATAGGAAGAGATGTATTATGGGTAAAATGGGAAGGGCTTGTGTTATAGCCACTGCGATTGGCTACTGTTTAATATATTTTTCAGTCTTCCACCAGGTCCCCTAGGGGAGTGTCTACCTGGTGGAGACCTGCATAAATACTGGGCAGGTAGCCCCCATTAAACACATTCTGCTTGACCTTCAAAACGGAGCTTTGTCTCGTTTGTGGAGGGATTGACTATTGGGACAGCGCTTTCGTTTATTTCTAGCTGTGGAAGGATTTCGGATGGATTGCTGATCGGGAGTTACCGCATTCGTATGCTCCGTTCGGGAGTTTTATGATCGGTTATACTGGAATTGCATTTCTGGAGAAAGGGGATTATCGACTAAACGGCGGCTTCACTCTCCAGGCGGTGAGTGTCGTAACAGAAGGATTTTTCTTCTCTTCCTGAGAACATGTGTATATTCAATACCACCAGTTCTAGCTATTTATCTCTTGATATTGGTCTTTCAACAGGTCATTTTCAATATGAACAAAGTATATCAATTAGATGTTTTTTGTTGTTGTTAATCTTTATTTTTTATGTGGAATATTACTGTTAGGATTTAGTTTATATACATTTTTTATAGTTCTTTTTCAAGCATGTTTAAGTGCGAACTTGGGTTACAGAATAAAGAGAGGGGGATGGTTAAATTTCAAAAAGAGTACAGTCTCATTGGACTTTAGGATTGTGGGGATATTTATGGGATGATAATAGTAAACCGTTGAGAATTGCCCACTATTTCAATTCTCTAGATCCCAAAGATCGTTATCATGTAAGTGAAATGTATTCCATACAAATAAAATCACAAATTGTTATAAAAATAGATACAATTTATTGTGACAAATTAAATAAAAATAATATGTAACATGCGTGATAATAATCAATGAATATTTAGTATAACATGAATATGCAATACAATGGCAATACACATTCCAATGGTTAACACAGTCAATTGTCAAGACAAGATTTATGAGGGGCTTCACAGAGAAAGAAAGTCTCCTTTCACACAGCGCAGCTGCGAAAGGCCATAAAACATTTGCTAGCAGTTAACTAAATAACTGAGTAACCCTCTCAATGCTGGTTAGATCTTTCTGGACATATAAGATCTATTCTCATGTAATTTTAAATAACATAACATTTAAACCAGCTCATTAGTCATTTCCTGGAACCATCCAATAAGAGAAATCTACCAAATTCTATAAGCTGAATTTTAACTTGCCTAAAAAGATATCTTATCTTATTTTAGAGCAAATCAATACACCTGGATAAATACCACGATATGCTAATATGTGATAAAATCACACTACATAGTTACATAGTTAGATAGCTGAAAAGAGACTTGCGTCCATCAAGTTCAGCCTTCCTCACACCTGTTTTTTGCTGTTGATCCAAAAGAAAAAAAATAAATAAAAAAAAAACCCAGTTTGAAGCACAATTTTGCAACAAGCTAGGACAAAAAATTCCTTCTTGACCCCAGAATGGCAGTCAGATTTATCCTTGAATCAAGCAGTTATTACCCTACATTGAAAGATTATATCCTTGAATATTCTGTCTTTGCAAGTATGCATCTAGTAGCTGTTTGAACATCTGTATGGACTCTGATAAAACCACTTCTTCAGGCAGAGAATTCCACATCCTGATTGTTCTTACAGTAAAAAACCCTTTCCTTTGCCTTAGACGAAATCTTCTTTCTTCCAGTCTAAACGCATGGCCTCGTGTCCTATGTAAAGTCCGGTTTGTGAATAGATTTCCACACAATGGTTTGTATTGGCCCCGAATATATTTGTATAATGTTATCATATCCCCTCTCAGGCGACGTTTTTCTAAACTAAATAGGTTTAAATTTGTTAACCTTTCTTCATAGCTGATATGTTCCATTCCTTTTATTAATTTTGTAGCCCGCCTCTGCACTTTTTCTAGTGCCATGATATCCTTCTTTAGAACAGGTGCCCAAAATTGCACAGCATATTCAATATGTGGTCTTACCAGTGATTTATAGAGAGGCAAAATGATATTCTCGTCCCGAGAATGAATGCCCTTTTTCATGCATGACAATACCTTACTGGCCTTGGCCACTGCTGATTGACATTGAACATTGTTGCATAGTTTGTTGTCTATAACAATTCCCAAGTCCTTTTCGTGTGTTGTTATCCCTAATTCGCTTCCATTAAGGGTATACGTTGCTTGTGTATTCTTTACGCCGAAGTGCATAACTTTGCATTTTTCAACATTAAATTTCATCTGCCATTTGAGTGACCAGTCCTCCAGTCTATCTAAATCCTTCTGCAGCAAAGTAATATATAATTACTCTTAATTCCACCTGCAGAATGGAATGTTTATAACTATATATTTTTTTTAGTTAAGATTTCTAAATATCGAAATCTGACTGTGATTTATCCAGTCATATATCATGCTATTAGACATTTTTTTTATTAATTTATATTAATTAAATGAAACCAGCATATTTACCAGTTAAAGAGATGTTCTCATCAGATGAGTAGGTAGTTAAGTGTCAAGGAATGTTTGTCATGGGTCTCTTTCTCGCTCTCCGTCACTTGCTTCTTACTTCTTGTCTTTCTCCTTCCTTTTGCTTACTCCTTTGTTTACCCCCCTCTTAGCCTGTGATCCTGATTTTTAAAGGGCCAGACTTTCTGTTCGTCATTACTGGATAAGCCAATAGAAAATTGAAGGTGGGGTCACCCTGCATATAGCAATTTAGGTATTTGGTCCATAGAGGGTAGTATCGCCTAACTAAACTTTCCTATCCAGGAAACAGTTAACTTTTCCTGACGACAATTTTGACGTAATTTGTTTTATCTATATGGCTATTATAATTTAAGTTTACTTGTCAGTTCAAAGAGTTTATTTGGGCTTTTTCCAGACAGTGTGTCTCCAATTCCTGCTGTAATTTCTAAAACTGACAGTTTAAACTTAATTTCAACTTTTACTTTACAATGAGACCTTATACAATTTAGAAAGTAAAATGAATTACTAAGTCTTATGTGGTCACTGGTGTCTGGCTTTCTTGTGTGAAGCTAACATTAAGAAGAGTATTCCATCTCCCTTCTCTGTTAGACTCATTTGGTTTGTTTATACAAAGCATTCCTT
This sequence comes from Pelobates fuscus, assembly GCF_036172605.1. NCBI lineage: Eukaryota > Metazoa > Chordata > Amphibia > Anura > Pelobatidae > Pelobates > Pelobates fuscus. Next base: position 103,499,572 of record NC_086324.1, on the reverse strand, counting down.
ATTTCAGGCTAGTGTTTAGTTACAGAAAGGCAATTATGTGTCTCTTTGTTAGCTTGAAATCCAAAATGGAGTCTGCTCTGTTCAAAGTGACTCAGGCAATATACACTTTTAATTTCTATCATAGCACAAAATGTCTGCCGATATAAATATCCTGACAGGATAAACATTTGTGTCCCTTAAATATGCAATGGTTCACATAGATATTGGTGGTGAGAGTTTCAAGGTGTGACATTCTTGGGTGCATGGAAGCTCGGGTACCAAGAGATTCGTTGGGTATAGTAAGAGACATTGTGTCTGCGATAGTACCCTCATTGCCCTGAGGTCTATGGTGCGGATGAGTAGGGAGTATTTATGGTGGTGGAAGGGGAGGGTTACGCGCCTTCCTTTGTCATGTAGTGTGTGTCTCTGGTTTTTCTTATGTTAGAGAGTTTGTGTTGAGGGGGGTTTTGAGGGGATTTACAGGTGTAGGAGAATGGGGGTGTGGTGTGGTGTTGTGTTCCTTGTTTAGTGGGAAGTAGAAGTTTGCGGTAGGTCAGCTTGATGTTGAGCGTCCGTCTAAGTGTGGTGTTACTGTTAGGATTTTTAACATCATATTTTCCACACATTTTTGCATTTTTGTTGATACAGTAAAATATAAATCGCATTACAGAGTACTATGGCATAAAAAAAACAAGGCAATTAAGAGCCAAAAAATAAACATATACATATGGTTTTTATCCGGAACCACAACTACCCCTGGCACCAAGTGTGATATAGGAGGCAACTGTAGAGCACGCAAGAGATCCACCAGGTCCTCTGCAGCCAACAGGGTCAGCTCAGTGTCTCCATGGGGCACCACTAGGGGTCCCGATGCTTCCCACCGATATCTGATGCTGTGTTCCCTTAACAGTTTGGTGAATTGCATGAATCTGCATCTCTCAACCATGACAGGGAAAGGTAGGTCATCAAAGATTGGGATAGAACAATTTTCTACAGTGATGTTGGGATGTTTCTGGAACGGGCCAGAATAGCTGTTTTGACAGAAATGTCCAGAGTGACAGTAATAATATCCCTGGGTGCATCCGCAGGGGCGTTTGGGGCCTATTGGCAAAGGTCCGTCTTCTTCTCTCACCTCCAATGCCCAATGAACCCTACTTGCAAAGGTGTTTCTGTCAGCTGGCTCTCTTGTTCCCTATCTCGAGATTCAACTTCTTCAATGCGGCGGTGTAAACCACCTATCTTTGTCTGCACTCCAATCAGGTTTGCTTTCTAGACTTCACATAGATCGAGTAGGAGCTTTTTGATGATCCCTTTTGTGGAGGGAGAAGCATCTGTGTCTGCGTCTGTCCTCCAGTACACTCTGCTTGGGAGCATTAGGTGTCTCTTCATCTTGGGAAAAATCCAATTCACTGGAGCCTCACGGCCTCCTTGCCGCCATGTTAGGTTGAGCCTGCTGCTGTGCCCTGGCTAAGAACCATCGTTATCAGGCAGGTGGGAGCCCTCCAACTGGATTCATTTTCTGTGTTTTCACAACCATCTCTCTGTATTTGGTTCAATGTGTTGTCTGATCAGCAAAGTATCACTAATATTGAGGCAAAAGGGCTATTTTTTAGTATGTGAAGCAAGAGCTCCACACAGACATGTCTGGTCAGTTGCACAGTTAGTCACTCCTTCTCCCATTCCCCCATTAGATGCTTTTACACTGTGGCTATATTCCTTTGTGTACTATTTATTTTTTCTGTTTTTTTAATATTATTTGAACTGTTTTATTATAATTTTGATGGATCCATTTTGTGTAATCCTGCAATATCTCTCACAAGATGTGTATTTGATGTCTCCTGTCACAAAAATAATGAAACAAAAAGATTAATTGTTTTATTTTTATACTTTAATTTAGGCATACAATGGACATTACCATGCCCTGGAACTGCTTCTACAGTCATTTGCAGATGTGGACATAAGAGATGAGAAAGGTCGAACACCTTTAGATCTTGCTGCTTTTAAAGGTCATACGGAATGTGTTGAATCTCTTATTAACCAGGGGGCCTCCGTTCTTGTAAAAGACTTAGTCACTGAAAGGACTCCTCTTCATGCAGCTGGTAATGCAGTCTGTTATTCTGTTTGTGCAAATTAAATAGACATGGTAGGTCTCAGATAATAAGAACACAATTAGTGTTGGTATGATTACAGGGTTATTCACGAAAGTGGAAATTGCCAGGGTTTTAAAGTGAATTCAATTTGAATCTCAAATTTAAGACCAAAGTAACCTGACTTTAGCCACATACATGTAACCTGGGTCAAACTGTGTATGAAAACCAACAGTTAGTCTCTTTAGTCTTTGCTGCTTCCCTTGCTTCTGAAGCAAGGAAGATCATGGAGACTGACAGTTTTTAAGCACTGTCTGACCCAAGGTGCATGTATATGACTGTAGCATTCTGTCATATACTAAAGGTAGGAATATGAGGTTTTTCTCTCTCTTTTTTTTTTTTTTTACTTCTATTTAATAAAAAAAAAAATTTCAAAAGGATTATTACATTAAAATATTGTTTTGAAATGCCAGTTGTTCTTCAAATTTGAAATGCACTTTGAATTCCTGACAGTCCTCTGTTTAGTGAATAACCCTGTCAATATATTTGTATCTCAAGCAAGATGAAAATACATTTTCTCTCAAAAAATTAGTGCATCATACAATGTTCCTACAGTTGTAAATACCTGGTAAAGGGACACTATAGTGTTAATCTCCTCTCCCTGCAGGCTTTTTGTAAATGCTTCCTTTTCATAGAAAAATACAGTGTTTACATTACTGTCTAGTAACACCTCTAGTGGCAGATACCCAGATGGCCACTTTCTATCTGCGCACCACACTCTGCATGGAGATGCTGAATGCTCCCCATAGAGGTGCATTGATTCAATTCATCTCTATGAGGAGATGCTGATTGGCGCAGCATTTTGCTTTGCATGCGCAATAGCCTTCCAATGCTTTCCTAAAAGAAAGCACTGGATTGACTTAAAACAAGATTTATGATGGCATCCATGTAGGTGTGGCCTGTGCAGTAATGGAGAAAAGGTAAGTAAGATACCTTTTCAATACTATCTGAAGGGTGGCCAGACACCTTAACAGCCACTCCAGCACTATAGTGTTAGGAATGCATGTTTGTATTTCTAACACTATAGTGTTAATTTAATGGTGATTCTTAATGTGCTTGTGTTGGAGCACAAGATTTGTGTTGTGCAATTTTAGTATAAACTGCAAATGTTTGAAATATTAATCTTTTTTTGTCCGATGTCCATATTTTTGTAGTCTCCACTGCATCTCTACTGCTGTGTCTGTAAACCCATCCAGGCCTGGCAACCTTTCTATCCTGTGTCAGACTCTCTACTCCCAAGTCTCTCTTCTCTTCTTGTCCCCTGGTATGCAGCTATCTGTTTTCTCTCCTTTCTGTTAAGGATGTGCTTGTCTCCATTATCAACTTATGATAAAATCCTAAACAAGTAAAAAGGTGGGATACAACGAACTCTACAAGGTGAGCTCATGGCTAACAAGTTAGGACTAGTGTACAGTAGGAGATCCATGAACCTGAGGAAAGGAAATGTACTGCCACACTTGATGCATATGAGTCACGTTTGCAAAGCATGTGCTCCCACTATATCAGAAAAGGTGCTCAGAGAAGGTGTGGAGACCACATCACATATTTAGAACATGATCTAAAAAAGGGAAACTCAAGGTGCAAACCATAAGTTAACATTAGTTTAGGTCACTCTGGATTGGCCTGTTTCCTCCTTGTCACTTAGTGATTTCACAGTCTCCCCAGCATCTGTCAATCTCACTCATTCAGTGTCTGTCTCTTACATTATTGCCATTTATATTATTATTATTGCCATTTATATAGCACCAACAGATTCCGTAGCGCTTTACAATATTATGAGAGGGGGGATTTAACTATAAATAGGACAATTACAAGAAAACTTACAGGAACGATAGGTTTAAGAGGACCCTGCTCAAACGAGCTTACAGTCTATAGGAGCTGGGGTATAAAACACATTAGGACAGGAAATAGAAGTCAAATGAGATGGGAGTGAAGCAGAGCTGGAGGAGAGAGTAAGGTGATGCCTTTTAGGAGAGAGCAAGAGACAGGTATGTGAGGTTGAGGTTACTGTGGGAGGCCATAAGCTTTTCTAAAGAGATGGGTTTTAAGACACTTCTTAAACGATTGAAGACTAGGGGAGAGTCTGTTGGCGGTAGGCAGGCTATTCCAGGCTAGCCCGCGAGAAGTCCTGCAAGAATGAGTTTGCCGTACGGGTGTGAGCAGTGGACTGGAAAAGGTCATGGGCAGAGCAGAGAGACCGAGAATGGGCATACCTATGGATCTGTGAAGAGATATAAGAGGGGCTAGAATTGTTCAGTGCTTTATATGTATGGGTTAGTACTTTGAATTGACTCCTATAGGATACAGGAAGCCAATGTAAGGACTGACAGAGGTGTGAGGTGTGAGAGGACCGATTAGAGAGGGAAATCAGTCTGGCGGCAGTATTCATTAAAGACTGTAGCGGGGCAATACGGTTCTTTGGAAGACCAATTAGGAGAGGGTTGCAATAATCCATGCAGGAAATTACTAGAGCATGGACAAGCTCCTTGGTAGCATCTTGCGTAAGAAAGGGGAGGATGCGGGCTATGTTTTTAAGATGGAATCTACAGTATTTGGCAACATTCTGGATGTGAGGCTCAAATGTGAGGCCAGAATCAAGAATGACACCAGGACAGGGCGCTTGCAAGGATGGACTTATGTGGATACCACTAACTTGAAGTGAGAGCAAAAGAGGATAGGTATTAGGAGTAGGAAAGACAAGGAGCGTTTTAGAGCTGTCATTAATAATATTAAGATTATAGGTACACTACGTTAGCATAATCTACAATTTTATCACATGACAGGAGGCTTCATATTTTGCATTTTTAAAGCTGTGGTATGAGCGAGAAGGATGCGTGTGTGGTTGACTAAAATAAATATACGGAAGTAGTCTATCCATGTCCAATTTGTCGCTGTAAAATATAGAGGCCCCCAGTGAAGGCCTGAAAAGCAGCTGCGCCTCGTACCGAATGAGTACCTAAAACACGTCTCCACCCCCGCAAGCAATAACAACCAATGAACCCATCTAGACAGTGTTCATGGTAACTGGCTTGTATGGTTGGTATAAGACCAGCAGATGTCCTGAATGTGACAATCTAAGTGTTGTCGTGATCTCCATGTAATGAAGTACCGCTTTAACTGCACAAAGACTGGGAAACCGCTGGGAACAGGGTAAGATACTATCTGACTAGTTCCAAAAGAACCAAATCAAAGTCCCACAACAGTGATACTTTGACGCATGGTTCTGGACAGTTTGATACCTTGCAGAAAGCGGCATATTAAAGGCTACTGATCGACCGGAGTGTTGTGAATCGTACTATGTGTTGTCGAAATCGCAGAACGTATCCCCTTAATGGAACGGTCTGATCGTTCCGATTGGCCCATAGCAAAAAGATGTGATAAAGATTCAGCATCGAGGAGATAGGGGTAATAAAAGGATCGCAGTCCCTTCCCATACACCAGCGACTCCAGGTGTACCATCCGGATAAGTTATTTCGGGGAATACCTGGTGTCCATGAGTCCCATTATAGGTCTTTAGTTGGTTGCGATAGTCCCTTTCCGTGCCAGTCTCCCCTGAAAGACACCAATCCACCAACTCCAGACGCTCCTGCATTATAAATGGATGATCTCCTTTTGGATCTGCCCGAAGGCAAGTTAAAACTGAAGGAGCAGGATGATCCCGATTAAGGACAACCATTCTGGGTGCCATGCTTGACTCCTTTACTGCGGCAATGAGTACTATCGAAGTCTTCGCTATTCTGATCCCAATTTCATAGGTGTGTCCGGATCTCGGGTAGTGAGCTATCAGCCGCTGTCTGGCCCGGTAGTGAAGCGGTCCTGGGAAATAGTCAAAGGGTTATGGTGCCTTTCCGCCGTACCCGTCGAATTTCCTTACGAATTGTCGCAATCAATGATGTGGTAAGGTGTGATCCGCCTAAGGTGGAATCCATTCCGAAGTAGAGGAACTGAATCACTCAGAACTGGGATCAAACCGACTCCTCTCTGTTCCTATGAATCCCAACAATTCCCGAAACTGTAAACCTAAATCTCGTCTGGAAACGTAGTCAGGAATTGGATTTGCAAAAGGTCAGTAAGTCGCCTAGGTATGCGACAGCGGATACCCTATGCTCTTCAGTGCACCGTGACCGGCTTCAGAAACTTAATGAGGCACCATGTGAACCAGTAGGTAAGTGCCCTTTAAATCCAACCTTGCGAACCCCTTTCGAGGAGTAGATCCCCTAAGAGATGGATACCTTCCTTCTTGAGGTATCGGTACGCCCCAAAACCATTGGGTTGGTGTAGGTTGATGACTGGGCAATAGTCTCCTGTCTTCTTCCTTACTACCAAACCGTTGCTGAGATAAATGGTTATCCAAACAATAGTCCATCCGCCTGAGGTCCTCGCTCTTTCGGCCCTAACTTCAATCGTTTGAAATCCATCTTTAATCGGGCTGCTTTGCGCCGTTCTGTGCACCTGTCTGCCTTGCATTCCCCAACCTACATATTGCCCTTTGCACCCATTCCCTCACATCGTGAGCTTCTAGAGGTGAGTCTTGGGTGGGGGTCAGGTCCGCAAAGTATAGAATTTTTTCCCAGGGCTGATCATGTCCAGTATTTAATCCTAACTCGTTTTGAGTCCTTCTCCTACACCTTTACATGGACCCCGGCCTGATCGGGACATAAATATCACAACAGTGATACTGAACTCCATGGTGAGGACTATCTTGTTCGGTAATAGAGGGTGTGGGCATTCCACCCGAGCTTGTCTCGGACTTCTTTTCCCATAGGCCTCCTGAGCCAGAAGTGGGCAAAATTCGGATGACCCTGGGTGTCGGATGGTGCGTGAGTCAAAACAAGAGTGTCCAGTGTGCCAAAGAAAAGCCTTTCTTGCTATGCGGGCCTTGTCACTTTACCTCTTCAGATGGAGACTCTTCTGCTCTCCATTCTTTCATGATCTCCAGAGAAGGGGGAGGGATTAAGTTCTCGTCCCCTGATGATGGAGCCTGAGATAATTAATGGACAGGACGTTCAGAGAGACAGCTCTGCTAAAATGGGGTGTTCCCTTTCCTCTTTGGAGAAGCCACGTTGGAGCCCTTCCAATGGTGGTTAGATGATAAGGTGTCCGACCTAATGTTGTCAGTATCTCTAGCTTCCATTGGTGGTGGTGTCATTGCACCCGCCCTGTCGGATGGGTTGTTAGCCAGCATTTTGGCGAGGACTTCTTCCCCCGAAGCTGCCATGGCGGCCTTAATCCTCGCCTGAAAATCGGTCGGGGATATTGAGGGAAGTCCGACATGTTGGTTCACACCCTTTTGGTCTGTGGGAGACAGGATCGTACAACAGTACACTTATCGCCACTCAGTGGGCCTCCATGTATAACTGGGGTCACACAGAATTTCGATCAATCAGTACTACTTTCGCAGGATCCGGGGAGTGGTCTGAGAATGAGGACACCCTCAGTAAGACCGGGATGAGCGGTCTGCAATGTCGGGACATTGGCTCTGTCGATATACATGTATCCAGTGTGTCCCGGTCTGTGCATATAGTAACAGATCGTACGTGGATATGAGCCCGTCCTAGGGCGTGTCACTAGTACCGGAATAAGATTCACTTGGGGTTCACCCAGCATAAGGGGGTTCACCCCTGTACCACAATGTCACTTTGGAGAGGTGTCTGCCATGCTTGGGGGTCACCCAGCGTAAGGGGGGTCACCCCTGTTAATCACTCCGTTATGTGCCTCCACTATTGTGTCCTGGGAGGTGTATCCCTGTGGGGAAGGAGTGCATCCAGTGGTTGTGAGGTCCAGTGGGAGTAGGGAGCTGAGTAAGTTCTATTTAGGTTCCCTGCCAGAAGATAGAGCAATGCGTCCATATATATGCCCACAGCAGGGGACAGTCCATTCATAATCCTCCAGAGTTACATATAAAACTTTTATTTATAACAATAAAACTGTTATTCAACATGACAATTGTATAGAACAGAATAGAGCAAAACTGCCAGCAGACATGAGTACTGCATCCACTATATGCACACAGCAGGGATCAATCCTACATATTCATGCAGTTGCATATAAAACTTTTATTTCACATGCCACAGTGAATAGTGCATTTATAATCTTCCAGAAAAGGTACATATAAAACCTTTATTGCCCATGATATGTATTAGTATTGAGCTCAAAAGTACTTGTAAAACTTTTATTTTGTAGGAAAAATATTTTAAACAGTACAGATCTAGCTGCCAGTTCGTGGGAATCACAAACTGGCTAAACAACATGGCCGACGTGAATCTCGCGAGTGCCGCGAGATTCAAGATGGCCGCCATTCATGCACAAAAGCACCGTGCGACCCGCGATCGAGGATACTGACGGTATGGAACAGAGTCCCCCCTACACCCCCAACCCCCAGAGACCTGCCCCGAAGTCCCAGCACCAGTGAAAAAAGCGTGCTCGCGGTAAAACGACGCGATCACGGAAAATGCTGCGATCCGTGCGAGACCAGAGTAAAGCATAGGAAAAAAAAGGTGCCAGCAACAGAAAACCAAATAGGCTAATAAAGCAGAAAATACAGGGTTAGTTCGGGGGAAGGGTAACAGGGGGGGAATATCACACTATACAAGTCCAAATGGAAGGCAAGTGCAAAATAATGAAAACCGTTTAGGTCAAGATGCAGGACAAGCTAATAAAGTTTAACTAAAGTGGTCATGCATATCCAGAAACAGTTTGGAGCAAAACTGAATGTCTAGCTTTAAAAATCTAACTAAAGTGACCATAGCAATATTAAAAAAAACAGTTGGAGCAAACTGAAAGTCAAGTTATAAAGTTTAATTAAAGTGACCATTGCAATATCCAGAAAACCAGTTTGGATTAAAACTGAATGTCTAGCATAAGGTGTCTAACTAAAGGAACCCTAGCAATATTAATAAAATAACAGTTTGGAGCAAACTGAATGTTAAGCAATACATATTTAACTAATGACAATTTGCAATATCAGTAAAACAGTTTGGAGCAAAATACTCTGACCTGTGCCTTGGCTGGTAAGCAGCAAAGAAAGAGGAAGTCATGGATCTGTCAGGGCTTTATATATGGATGTGATGCCTGTTACTGATTGGTTTAAAGATTTTTCTGATTGACTTGTGCTGCTGGAGGCATAAAGTAAAGAAAGTTATGCAAAATATGAAGCCTCTTGTCATGTGATAAATTACACAAGCAGCCATCATAAATAGCAATCATAGGTATCATACACAATAGTGTAGTGTAATATAACAACCCACATGCACACAAAGACAATGCTACAAAACATTTATAGCATCCATAAATAACACAAGCAGAATATGAATAAAAAACAGAGATAAAGGATGGCGCTAAGAATTATTATAAAATATCATATATAAAACCAGTGCAGCACACACAAAAAAACACTCAAGTGTATAGTCACTATATAACACTTACGCACAAGGATAAAACAAAAGAGGACGGTGGTTGCGCACACAATGAATGATATCCTTAGTGTAAAATGAGATCCCTAGGTTCTGTAAACATAAAAGACCATCATAGGGTAATACATCTCAGACTGAATAAAATATTAAAAAACTTGGAAAACTCACAATATTTAGAGCCTTTCTGAGTTGGCTCTAAACTTTTAAAGCAGATTTGTCAGTTTGGTGCAGGCAATGAAATGCAGGTCCCTTGGAAAACATCATTGGTATAAAAATCAGGAACCAGGATCACCAGATGGGTAAAAGGTACATACTTTAATTAGAAAATAATAAAAATAAAGCACAACGCGTTTCGACCTAATACAGTAGGTCTTCCTCAGGTGCATAACATAAGATAGTCCAACATCATTCTTATATAGCATACATAATAAGTATAATTACTAATAAGCATTAACAGGTGTGGAGTCCGTCCTCAAATCCATATATGGAGTGTTTCCGGCGAAAATTGCAGTGTTTATACCTCCTCCAAGATGGCCGCCGTATAATGTTGTCCATAGGGATGCGCGCGACCTTCCAAAGATGGCCGCGCGTCATTGCCGTGTAGATGTGTGTCAGTATTTCCGGTTTCGCTTAACTCCAGTCACATGGTACGTCTTCCGATCATGTGACACCGGGGAGGGCGTGGATATGTAATTGCACATACGGCCGTGTCATAGAAGGAGGGGAGTGTTAATCTTATCACTCCAAGTTCGTATTTTTAGTCCATTTTACATAGAAATCAAAGGAGGAAGAGAAGAAAATATATAAACAAAGATCAAATCTACATATAAAATATCCACATTAGTATATATTAAGAGAACAAATGTCTTGCATCTAAAAGGAATAAAAAATGATACCAAAAGTATAAGCACCATAAATAAATATAATAAAATATATAGTAATAATATTGATATAAATATATAGTATAAAATTGAACCTATTTCAAAATCAATGTTTAAGCCCTTTGGGCATAATGTTTGAAGCTCAAATATCCAATTTGATTCTTTTTTATTTAGATTCATAGCATTATTACCACCTCTCCAAGAATGTTTTTTTTTTTTTTTTTTATTCTTTATTTTTGCAGTGCTTATAATGGTTACAGGCATACATATGATACCCCAACGGCATTCCATACGTTGATTTCTAAACATTAGTTACAGTGGGTAGTAGATAGACAATGCACTTTTTTTTTTATATTACATAAAGATAAGAAGCTAATAAGTATCGCATTATGGTATAACATGCTAAGCTAAAATTGCGTTTAACTCAACTAGTCACACATCAGATTGTAGTTATATTGCTATGACGGTAATCTATGACATAGAGGTTGCTTATACATATAGAGATTCTGCGTCAACGCTGATAGGTTAAGATTATACTACTAGGTCTGGTCATATACTAAACATGAAAAACATCCTATTGTGATATGTAGTCAGCAGAGTAGCAGGCTATGATTCAGTGGTAGTGTGTGAATGTAAAAACTGGGCTAGTCATGCGTTTGGCATTAGGTGGCGTGCTTGAGGTGGAGGTTGCGTGGCATTGCATTTTCAGGAGACAACATTTATCCCATACCAAACAGGTGATTCCCGTAGTGGTGTGTCTCATGTGGGAGTGATCCTCCGTCGCCTGACTATGTAAGTCGCCTGAAGCCTGATGTGGCAACCTTAAATTAAGGAAAAGCATATGAGCAGGCTACGTTATGTGTAAAAGTCCCCACGAGTTGCATGCTGTCTAGGGGCAAGCTAGTGGGTATGTGAAAACATATTAATATCAAGCATAGATTAGGAGTACATGCAACTAGCAAAAACATTATAGCTATACGTATAACGAGAGTTCTGTGGAGATCGCCCGTCTCTGCTTAGATAGCTGCAGAAGGGATTAGGCAGAGAGAGTCAGTAGGGCAATACAACTCGGTGCCCCGAGAGTCCGTACTGTTCCGCTGCTCAGGAGCCCCCTCCGGTGCTTGGAAGTGGAGTCTAAGCCTCTGTGTGTAGATTCATCAGTGCTCACCCGATGCCTGCTCTGCTGAGCTGCTGGCGCTGTGTGTGAGTCTCTCGGGTGCTGGAATCATCCGCATGGCAAGGTTGGTGTCCCCTCGGGGTTCCTTCTCTGGTGGGTCATGGTTGGATTCTTTGGCCTGTTCCGCCCGTCGTTGAGCAGTCTTGTTGCGTTACAGTAGGCTTTGTGAGGTCTCAAGTGCGGGGATGCGTCTTGTTAGTCGAGGTTCGCAGGAACCGCTGGGTCGTAGGCAGATCCGATGTACTGACGGGTTCTGTCGTTTATTACCCCGTGTGCAAGATCAGGTCGTGGCTGCCGATCGCCCTGTGCTCCAGATTGCAGGTCCTGCGCACATGGTCTCCACATGTACGCTGGTCTCAGGTCTGCATGTCAGTGCTTCCACAGAGTTCTGCATAGCTTAGCGTAGCTTGGACCGGGATCACCCCCCTGGTCCAGAGGTGGGGGAACGGGACCTGGCCCGCAGGTATTCCACGCTTGTCGGGCTCCGTCGGGCAGGATAGTGTTGCGGCGGCCGTCCGCTTCACTCACCGCCAGCATAGGTCCCGCCTGTTGCAGCGGGCCCCATCCTCCGAGGGACTAAAGCTTCGAGAGCAAGCCTCTCCTCAGCCCAGGTAGACCGGTTCCGTCGAGGGTCGCAGTTATTAGCCGGTAAATCTCCCCAGAAATCACGATTTTCAGGCTATTTGTGCCTCTGTTTGCAGGAGCCGAGCTGTCCTGCGACCGCTCAGCTCGGCGGCCCGGCCCGGCCCCCCCCCCCCTCCAATAATTTTGTATTTTATGAATTGCTGTGAATTGTAGTTCTTTAGGATTAGAATTGTGTCTTTCTAAAAAGTGGCTGGATACACTATGATTTAAAAACCCAATTTTTATATTCCTGATGTGTTCATAAATTCTAGTTTTTAGCGGTCTTGAGGTTTTTCCTACCTACTGTAAGCTGCATGTACATTGTAATAAATAGATAACATTAGTAGACTCACATGAAATAAAAGAGTTGATGTTAAAAGTTTTTTTTAGTGGGGGGCGTGGCTAGCCGAGCAGCAGATAAGACGTGTTGGTGTGGAGCTCCGGCTGAACACACTGTTTATACCGACAAACTGCCACGAATTTACAGAAAAAGATCAAGAAAACCAGCCTAATACTGATCCAGATAACCCCGACGTCAAGATGGGGCGAAAAAATAAGAAAATAACCTGCCTGGAGGGCTCATACACGCCCGACATCAGACGGTCTTTCAATAGGCCGCAAAAGCAGTTACAACCTAAGATGGCGCAGGGTGACGACCAAAACTCCAGTGACTCAGAGGCATCGGCCCAAGAAAGGGGCCCCCCGACCACACAGACCACCAACGCAGTGTACCGGATGGAAGACTCCGACTCTGATGACTCGCCCTCTACAAAAGGCGATATTAAAAAGCTGCTGCTAGACCTACGGAGGGTCTGGAAGTCGGACCTAGACGTGGTGCGGTCTGAGATAACCGGAGTCACAGCGCGCCTGGGAGCAGTGGAGACTAGGGAAGGGGACAGAGACACTCTCATTGCAGAGACCCAAACCCAAGTCGCCTCCCTGAACCAGCAACTCCTACGACTTACCCGCACGGTGACCGCGATGGAAGCCAGGCACCGCAAAAGAAATGTTCGAATCTGCGGCGCACCAGAAACAATAGGCCCAGAAGCCTTACTAGAGTTTACCAACAAGATGGCGACCGCGATGGGAGCAAAGAAAAATGGCGAAACATGGCCAATTACAGCGGCATTCAGGATCCGGAAGGCCGTGGCCGCCCCCGCGGACGCCCCCAGGGACATTATCGCACTTACCCGAGACATAGCGGTAAAAGCGGCAATTATGGCCCAAACGAGGAAGACGCCCACCACCACGGTAGATAACCTTCACATCAAGGTATTTGATGACTTACCTTTTGCAACGCTGCTAGAAAGAAGAAGATTCATGCCAATCACACGACAGCTGAGAGACCGCGGCATTAGATACAGATGGGGGGCGTCTGGCACGCTGGTAGTGCCACACGGGGACAGAGTTCTTTCGCTTTCAGCAGAGGAAGACCCCACAAACTTCCTTCAGGAGCTCCGACTCCCTCAGCCCGGACTCCCTGGACAGGAGAGAGGCAAGACCCCCAGCACCACCAGTGACAAAGCAGCACAGGAGAGAGGCTCAGAGGGAACAGGGGCACAGAGAAGGCCACGTCCACAGAACCCTCCATAGGACTGTTAACACGCTAGAGAGCTGAACATACGCCAGCCTACCTGGCAGGTTGGAGACGCTTGGGTGCACTAAGCTCTTTACGGGCCCCCAGGTGTCTATCTTGACAATTACCCCAATTGGTTATCACTCTTCCTTTTTTTTTTTTTTTATTATTATTATTTACCTCTCTTTCTAGTTTGTTTACTCCCTCTCAATTTAAAATGTATTTTGTTCAGAGGCGCATCAATTGACATTGCAAGGGTAGCCACACTGTACCGGACACCTCAGACCCAACACTTCCACCACACGGCCCCTGACGGAGACGTGGGGAAAGGCGGGGACGGGCAAGTTCACCAGCGAGAGGAGCAATGAGAGGGACACAGCACGGGGAGGGAGTGAGCAGACTCTATACCAATAGGGTACACGGGACAGCAGACCCGGGCGCACGACAGCCCCTAAGCAGCTAAAGATGCACACTAGACCCAAACAGATAGCCTACTCCACTGGGAACCATGGCCACCCTTCTGAGAAACACTGGAGGAGGGAACAAAATATCCCCCTTAGACTACACTGGGCAGTGGGCTCACAGCACAGCAACTCACACACAGGCGACCAAATGAAAGAAAAAGAATAGGGCACATGAACGTAAATAGGCACAACACCACCTCACAGACAGGGGGAGGGCTAGTGACAAATGGGGACAGGGCATAAAGGAGTGAGAGCGACCACTGCACTGGGGGAAGGGATGCGAGAATGTGGATGTAACGGAGTAGACAATAAGGGACATAAAGTAAGTCGTACAATACGAACGGACGTAATATAACGTCTGCCGAGCGTGATGAGCCTGGGCGCGCGGCAGCAGCGTAAAGCTAAGCGACAAGTCACATAACTATCCTGAGCAGTGACTGCTTGAAAGGCAGTAACAGTTGCCATCCCCAGGCAGCCACTCCGAGGCTGAAGAAAAGCATGACAGTATTCCCGCTCACCCCCCAGACAGAGGTCAACTCACATCCCGACCTTAAGTCGCCCACACTCAAGGAAGTTCCATAATTATACCCACCAGCTTCACACTTTTAATATATTACTTACATGCTATGATTTATTAATTCAAAACATTGCATTATAAATAACGAAGACTACTGTTAACGAGTCCATATGCAGCTGTTTCCCACTAATAACCATTATCTATCCTATAATATGTTTTGAAATGACCAGTTAAACTATCAAAATGTGCATCTCAAGCTTATATTACAACATTGTATGCATTGAATAGCCAGCAATTGCCGTTGTGGCACTGCGGGCCCATGTGTTAACCTTGTTGCACAATCAAAATAAAGAATGAAAAAAAAAAAAAAAGTTTTTTTAGTTATGTTTGAAATAAAATCAACTTTCTTTTTTTTGGACATATGAGTATTTCTGCAGGCATAACAGTTGCCGCAATGATAAAAACCTTTTTGAGTTTCTGACCACTTTGTTAAAAAAATTAGAATTTTCATTTTTATTTTCTTTATCTACATAGTTTGAGGTTAAAATTTGCTTAAAACGTTAAAACGTTACTACAATAATTAAAAATAAGTGGGATTTGTTTATTCTGATAATTTTTATCTTTACTCTTATAATTTAATAACTGTGGTCTGTTTAAATCACCAATATTATTAATATCCTGTTGGAGATCCTTTTCACAGTATCCTTTTTGTACAAATTGTTTCTTTAAAAACAACGATTGGGAAATAAAATATTTCCGATATTAAAATAGAATATGAGAATTTCCTTAAAACAGGTGTGGAAAATAATGTACTGGACAAAAATGAATTTTCGTTCCTTCAGGTACAATACCCGAAAATACCGGTTCTTTATATTCTGCCCAAAACACACAAAAATTTGGAGAATCCACCAGGCAGACCCATAGTCTCTGGGATAGATTCACTCCTATCACCGTTATCTCAATCTATTGATTATTATCTACAACCGTTAGTCAAAATGCGCCCCTCACATTTACAAGACTCAATGAACCTTTTAAAGATTTTAGAAGAACTAAAATGCGAAGAAGATTATTTATTAATTACGTGTGATGTTCCTAGTCTATACACCATTATCGAACACTCCAAAGGTATTGAGGCAACTACTTTCTTCTTAGAACAATCTAAAGAGTTTTTAAGTACACAAAATGATTTTATTATCAAAGGCATTCAGATGATTTTAAATAATATTTTTATCTTCAGATCAAAGGTACTACTATGGGGACCAAGCTTGCCCCCAGCTACGCTAACCTATTTATGTCTTATTGGGAACATTTATTTATTTTTCAGGAGCATGGCTGGGGTGCAAACTTGGCCCTATACAGACGCTATATAGACGATATTTTTATTATTTGGAAAGGAACTGAGGCAGATTTTAATTCTTGTTTTAAATATCTTAACTCTAATTAAATTGACTAAAAATGTTAGTCCTAATACTATTGATTTTTTAGAATTGAACATTTTTATTTCTGACCAACAACTGAAAACACGTACCTTCTTCAAACAAGTGGATGTAAATAGTTTTATTGAAACAAGTAGTTGCCACTATGATCCATGGATTAAAAATATCCCAAAAGGCCAGTTCTTACGCATTAGAAAAAACTGTACAGACAAAAAAGATTTTAATTCCCAATCGTTATTTTTAAACAAACAATTTGTACAAAAAGGATACTGTGAAAAGGATCTCCAACAGGATGTTAATAATATTGGTGATTTAAACAGACCACAGTTATTAAATTATAAGAGTAAAGATAAAAAAGATAAGAATACGGGGGGCGGAGCCAACAGCCGACTGAAGCAGACGTGCATCAACAGAGCTCCGCGGCTAAAAGCTTACAAAACTCTAATTAATAGACCGAAACTAATTCATATTGAAGACAAACTAGTCACCTGAAGATGGGCAAGAAGTCCAAAAACCGAGGGGCTGTAAAACCGGCGGGGGCTCACGATATCGAAGCCTTTCTCCTCCGCCCTGCGAAGGCCGCAGCGGTTCCCGCGCCAATTCAAGATGGCGACACGGCTTCGGCCTCCTCCGGAGAACAGATCCTTGATGAGCTGGATGAATTCCCCGGCGCAGGGGGTTTACACAGCACATCCTCGGATGAGGATAATGAACTGCCCTCCACCAAGGGGGACATAAAAGCCCTCCTGTGCCACATCCGCACCCTCTTCGCAGCGGACATAGCGACACTGAGGGAAGAGATTCATACAGTGGAAGGGCGAGTAAAGAAGACAGAGGCGGACTCAAAAGACCTCAATGCACGGTGCTTACAACTAGAGGCCCAAAACGCAGAGCTACACCGCAACCAGCTCCGGCTCACCACCCGCATGGATGCGGAGGAGGACCGACACAGAAGCCGAAACATAAAGATAAGAGGGGTCCCTGAGAGTGTGACCCAGGCCGACTTACCTGGATATATCGGACGACTCCTCAGCTTTATACTCACACCGCAACAGGCTAAAATGGTCCCGACAGAAGGGGTCTATCGGATCCCGAGAGCTGCCAAAGCCCCTGCAGAGGCACCGAGAGATGTCATCCTTCAATTCCTGACACGATCAGGCCAAGCAACCTTCATGGCAGCGGTAAGGGGGAAGGCATCACACTTCTTTGAAACAGCCGACCTGGCGTTCTTCCAGGACCTTTCTAGGCCCACACTGATATGGAGAAGCCTCCTGAAACCCCTAACCACCATTCTCCGCCAGAACTCGATCCCATATCGCTGGGCATTCCCCAAAAGCTTGATCATCACACACAAGGGCGCAACAACACGGGTAACCGACCCCTCGGAAATGGACTCAGTGCTGACAGCGTTGGGCCTGCAACCGCAACAGGAACAAGCCACTACCGACCAGATACCAAAACCCTATCACAACTGGGATGTTACCAACATTAGAGCATTTCAACCCGCATCCACCAAAGCTTCGTCCTCCACTGCCTACAAGGCACAGCGGGTAACCCGACACCTGGCGGATACTTGAAAGCCACGGCGAGACACAGGTACCCGAATTGCAAAAATCTCCCGACCTGATTTTATGTACGGCCCCGTATTGCTCACTTCCCTACCCACACCCCATCACTAACCCGAACAGGCCCTGAACTTTTCTACATGGCCCATCGATGACATAGGAGGGCAGAAACCCGACACAGGCCTTGCACCCTCCACAGCACATCCCTTACTAAGACAGTACTGTTTCTTGTTTGGAACAATCACACCTCTCCCTTTACCTTCAACCGATTTTGCCCACTTACCTCGGCGAGCTTTGGCACTACACCGATACTAGCCAGGGGACGTGCCCACGAGATGCAGACACAACGACGGACGCAGCCGGACCCGGAGGGGGTCATTGCCAGTGAGCTTCAATAGACATTGTGCTCCCAATTCAGTTTAAATTTGCTATACCTGGACTTATCGTTTTTTTATGTCTTTAATGTCTCACTCTTCTATTAATGCTAGATCCCCCGACTAACTAGGCTTACAATACAGTCTAACAGAGCCAGCGTGTAACCCACTGCCCTCAGCCAGCTAAATGTCTTCCCGGCTTCAGTAGCCACACTCACACACTCAGCCGCCCTGCAGTTAAAAGCAAACAGTATAGCCTAACTCTCTGGGCTAAGGCTAAGAGTCGGGGTACACATATTAACCCCTCCCTGACATCGCCCTTTTATTTTGCCTGCAATAACCCCCTCATGCACTTGAAGCAGCCTGACTTGCATACTTTGGATCCTACAGCAGACCTAACCATGAACCTACCCATATAGCATCCTTTGGCCAGAGGTAACCTACCTGGCCTAAAGGTCGACGTACGCTTAGAAGCGAAAGCCTTACCCAGACTCGAAGCAGAACGCCAAGGGGACTTCCCCTTCCTCTAGCAGGCCACTAGACGAGGTTTACTACCATCTAAAGCCCGATACACTGTCACAGGAGGGCCCATCAGTTTAACGACCTGATACTACTTCTATCTACTTCGCACCATGCACTCTCGACAAGATGTTATGTCCACAACCTATAGGGACTCAATCACTCACTCCCAGGCCCTACAGAGTAACATACGGTGCGTACATTAAGCCTGAAAACGCAAAGCTCTGGGATATTTCTTGTCCTCTCACAAAATGAGACATATGCCGGACATCTTGTCTATACAGTTATGGTGTAAGCTGGGAGGTAGCTTGACCAATATAACCCAGTGGTACTCCTATCTTGTTATTCTCATCTTGTTATTTTAGCCATGTACGCAATCATTTAATTTACTTTATTTTTACTTTTAATTTAAAATATGGAGATTTCATTTACCACTCCTCATGTTCACATGCCAGATAAGTAAACTCAAGTTACTAACTGCCCTTTTTTTTTTTTTTTTTTTTTGTCACAGCACGACAAGAGCATAAGTTATACAATTGGTAGGATAGTGACCGGAATGGCCCTAGCGAGCTACCTCCCTTGGAGGCATAAATCCCAAAGCCCACCAGCTTAACTAGCCGACTCCCCTCTCACAAAGGAGGATAAACCCATGTTCAGGGCGGACAGGCAATCTCTACCAATACCCCTACGAATAGCATCTTGAACATACTCCACCCCTGGGAAGGGTACCCAGCAGATACTAAGCCACGGATTACACTAAAGATGGTTAGGTTACCCAATCTTACCCCAGCCTACCTGACGCTGTTAATGTCTGCCTACCTAATAAACCCCGATAACACTTGTTGCCTTCGCATAGTCGGACTTAACCTATTTCAGCCTGTATTATCATATGCATTTCTAACAAGTTCGATAGCTTTCCCATGAAAATGGGAACTGTTACCTCTCGTATCTTACCTTTATTATAAAAATGTGCAGATATAACGTAATGGAACAAAGCAATACATTGCATATCTCAAAACTTTATGTACCAGTTTTCATTGTGACTTTTGCATGTTCCTGCATCCGTTGTTGTGACAATGCAGGACGTTATGTACTTCTATGCACAATAAAAATAAAGAATTTAAAAAAAAAAAAAAAAAAAAAAAAAAAGATAAGAATAAACAAATCCTACTTATTTGTAATTATTGTAGTAATGTTGGCACACTAAAAAGAATTGTGAATAAAAACTGGCACATTTTACAACAAGAACATGAAATGCGTGAATTTTTAGGGGATAAACCAAAGTTTATTTTTAGAGGGGCAAGAAATTTTAAGCAAATTTTAACCTCAAACTATGTAGATAAAGAAAATGAAAATGAAAATTCTAATTTTTTAACAAAGTGGTCAGAAAACTCATAAAGGTTTTTATCATTGCGGCAACTGTTATGCCTGCAGAAATACTCATATATCCAAAAAAAAAAAAAGTTGATTTTATTTCAAACATAACTAAAAAAACTTTTAACATCAACTCTTTTATTTCATGTGAGTCTACTAATGTTATCTATTTATTACAATGTACATGCAGCTTACAGTACGTAGGAAAAACCTCAAGACCGCTAAAAACTAGAATTTATGAACACATCAGGAATATAAAAATTGGGTTTTTAAATCATAGTGTATCCAGCCACTTTTTAGAAAGACACAATTCTAATCCTAAAGAACTACAATTCACAGCAATTCATAAAATACAAAATTATAGGAGAGGTGGTAATAGTGCTATGAATCTAAATAAAAAAGAATCAAATTGGATATTTGAGCTTCAAACATTATGCCCAAAGGGCTTAAACATTGATTTTGAAATAGGTTAAATTTTATAATTTCCCCGTATTAGTGTGATATTATTACTATATATTTTATTATATTTATATATGGTGCTTATACTTTTAGCATCATTTATTATTCCTTTTAGATGCAAGAAATTTGTTCTCTTAATATATACTAATGTGGATATTTTATATGTAGATTTGATCTTTGTTTATATCTTTTCTTCTCTTCCTCCTTTGATTTCTATGTAAAATGGACTAAAAATACGAACTTGGAGTGATAAGATTAACACTCCCCTACTTCTATGACACGGCCGTATGTGCAATTACATATCCACGCCCTCCCCGGTGTCACATGATCGGAAGCCGTACCATGTGACCGGAGTAAAGCGAAACCGGAAATACTGACACACATCTACACGGCAATGACGCGCGGCCATCTTTGGAAGGTCGCGCGCATCCCTATGGACAACATTATACGGCGGCCATCTTGGAGGAGGTATAAACACTGCAATTTTCGCCGGAAACACTCCATATATGGATTTGAGGACGGACTCCACACCTGTTAATGCTTATTAGTAATTATACTTATTATGTATGCTATATAAGAATGATGTTGGACTATCTTATGTTATGCACCTGAGGAAGACCTACTGTATTAGGTCGAAACGCGTTGTGCTTTATTTTTATTATTTTCTAATTAAAGTATGTACCTTTTACCCATCTGGTGATCCTGGTTCCTGATTTTTATATAAAGAAGACCTTTGATGTTTTCCAAGGGACCTGCATTTCATTACCTGCACCAGACTGACAAATCTGCTTTAAAAGTTTAGAGCCAACTCAGAAAGGCTCTAAATATTGTGAGTTTTCCAAGTTTTTTAATATTTTATTTAGTCTGAGATGTATTACCCTATGATGGTCTTTTATGTTTACAGAACCTAGGGATCTAATTTTACACTAAGGATATAATTAATTGTGTGCGCAACCACCGTCCTCTTTTGTTTTACACAAGCAGAATATGGCAACATACACACCTAGATATAAAAAAATAAGATCTGGTCTTCAAAATCTTTTTTTTTGGCACAGTACTACTAAAAGTTTGCCTTCCCCTGGCCTAGGGTGTCAGTTTGCAGAGGGGAGAATGCTGTTAAAGTTGTTGTATGCATGTTTTGTAAGAAGAGGCCCCTTAATATTCAATTTGCAGTCAACCCTCCCTCCCTCACTGTTAACTCCTTGTCTTCAGTGTCTGCATGAGCTAAATGTAGTTTTACATTACAAAGTATTGCAATATGCAATTTAGCCCATTAAGGGAAAACTGGCATACTTTCTTTGTATTACTTTAAAGAAAAGATTGCATGTAATATAACCTCTTTGCAAATTATTTTGTAATAAATATATTTAATTTAACTCCCTCATAGACCATCTCCTGGTTTACGCTGCTCTGTGTGGGCATCCATTATTAGTCCTCTGGTTGAAAGCTAAGATTATGCACAATTTGTATACCTAAACCTTGGAAGCGCATTTTGAGAAACTCTGTAGTTACATAGGAAATAGGATTGTTTATAACACAACAGCTCTTGATTACCTGCATGGTTTTAGATCAGTAGAGGTATGCTTCTGACCAAAGAGGACTTAACATGGCCACTCCAATAGGCAAGTGTAAGCCAAAAGAGACAACACGAAAATGTTTTTATAGTATATGTATGCGCACTAAGAAAAATACACACACAAGCTTTAATACATGTAATAATTTATTTTAAATAATAATAAAAACATTTCTATTTTACTTTGTCTCGTTTATCTTACATTCTACTCCAGCATCCCTCGATGAAGAAACAAATTTTACTGCCATACTATGGTCAGTAAATTCTGCCTCCTCCACCTCTCATACTGTTCAAGAGACATTATAACTCAGAGTACATGAATGTACTCACTAGAATTACATACACCAAATTAAGCTTTCCCTCCCTCATCTGAGTGTTGTTGCTATGGCTCCAGTATCTGAAGTAGATATATATTTGCCCTTTACTACTATTATTATTATTATTATTATTTATATAGCACCAACAAAATCCGCAGCACTGTACAATACTATTCTCTGTAAACAGATGCATTGCTCTCCAATTACACAGCAGACATAAACATGCATTTTGCACATATTGCACATATCTGCCAATGGCTTGTTTAACCACTGGCACATTAGCATATTGATAATCATTCAATTCTAAGTAGTTGAGAGTGGGCCTCAGCAAGGTGATGTTCTGGGGGCAAGGGAGTTTTTGGGAAAGGTTCGTAACAGGGAAGGGGCACTTTTTCTTGACCTTGGAGAGCAAAAGGTTTAAAAAAACAGCTTTGTCTTGCAAACTGGATGACATCTTGCAATAGTTAGCTATATTAAGTGAATAAACCCCTATGTTTTGTGTTGAACTTTGATCATTTTATTGCTGTAATTTTAATTATTATATCTATGAATCTGAACTGATAAGGCATGATCATTTTTCCCATAGTTATTAACGGCCATACATCATGTTTACGGTTGTTACTTGAAATGACTGATACAACTGAGGTAGTTGATGTGGTGGATTCAAAAAAACAGTAAGTTCTCTTGTATAATTATAATATTATTTATTTGCTTTGTTTGACAGGCAAAATGAAAGTTCATATTGAGAGGTGTATACCAAAGCTTTTACTCAACACAATTCCTAGCATCCTAACATCCCAACATAATGGTTCAAAGTCATGCTTGTTTTCTCTTCTTAAAAATTACACATGATATCAGTTTCAATATTCAAATCTGATCTTTTCAATAATTTATTTAAATATGACAAAGATAGCATTTATGTACTAAAACATTATAGTCTTCATCTCATAATGGACTATAGCTCACTTATTGGCGGTATTTTAAAAATACAACTGATGTCTCCGATATCGCTTTTAGGATACACGTGGCACCTGAAAAGTTTGGGAAAAAGCAGTCTGACCTACTTCCTACTACTATGCACACCATTTCTGCTTAGCACCACGTAATGGCTGCATGTGGAGTAAAGTCCTATGTGCCACGTTGGGATCCCCTGGAGGCCCTGACTCTTCTTACTCCTAGTTTAAATTTAACTCACTGGACATAATTTGGCTTCACTCAAGCTGATCTTTACTGGAGGGTAATAAATTGAACCCCTATCCTTCCTTACTAGAAAAATGCAGACCAGGGATCTATATTTACCTGTGGCTTAGCTTGTGGCCAGATATGTCTTGCTCAGGGACTGGTCGCAATTAGCAGAAACACATAATTTCACTTCCCTCATAGAAGCACCTGGAGTATTTCTACGAATAAAACAAAGCTCCTACTCAACACTTTGTCAGCACAACACTTCCAAACTCAGGACATTGTATGTGTGCAAAGGTGGGAGACAGACATGGGTAAAATATTTCCAGAGAAAAAGTGGTGAAAAGCCACTAATGAACTAAGGTGGTTCACTAGGTGCACTAATGCACTAAAAATTACTCCTATGCAGGTCTATGCCCCCAATTAGATTACACAAAACATATCCAGAGTGTTGGAGATGTGGGAATGTGCAATGTACATTATATATATATATATATATATATATATATATATATATATATATATATATATATATATGTATATATATATATATATAGAGAGAGAGAGAGAGCGAGAATAATGATTCAGAGCACTCCAAAGGGATTGGTGAAAAAATACTTTATCTGTGTGGAAAGATCGACGTTTCGACCCGCAGGTCTTTATCAAGATAACATCACATACAAACTAGTGTTCTTATATAACCATGGTAATTAACAGGAAATTACTTACCCCAATGTGACCGTGATGCCCCATCACCATGTGTAGCCATTGTGTGGTGATTAAAATGTGGCGTGTAGCGTGCGTAGCCCAGTGATGACGTAAGCAGTGTGTGTCCAATGAAAATTGTGAAGAAATGTCATGTGTCTATGGTAACAGCCGTTGCGGGCGCATGCGTAAAGACGTGAGGCGCGGAGAATCGCACAGTGATGACGTAGACTGTATATGTCCAATAGAGAGTGTGAAAGAGCGTTGTGTATCTATGACAACAACCTTTGCGTGCGCATGCGTGGAACAATGAAACACGGAACATTTAAAATCAAGGAAGACAATCTAACAACTATTAATGAATGAAAACGTAGATACAGTCGGTATGGATTAGTCTAAATCTAGACCACAGATGCATGTCTAATGAGTTAACGTGGCATATATGCCGCTTCTAAAAGTTATGGAATAGCGTCCTGTAGCCATGGGAACCAGTTTGGCGTGTGCCTGCGTAAAGAGATGAGTGAATCTCAAAGGGACCTAGAGAAATATGATGTGTATGTACAAAGCATGTGCTAGGAATGTATGATCCTGTGTGGATCAATGATATGTGTAAGAGTAGTAATGAATCTAGTGAGTGTGACCATTGTGAAAGTAGTGAGAAACATAAAGGTACAGAAAGGGGAAAAAAGGGAGTGTGTGGAGTACACGCGTATATAGGGACCTAAAGAATGCAAAGCATAAAAACGTAAGCTGAAATGTGAGTGAAAGAGGAATACCATTAAGTGACCCCAGAGAGGGTAAAAGAAAGAATATATAATGTAACCCGTGATGGTAGGTGTATATACATATGTACAAGGTGTAGAGGTCTCAAAATACTAGGTGTAAACCATCTGTAACAATGCGCTGTATGGCATACAGGTATAGGCTATAGATCAATGTGTTGCTCTGTGTATATCATGAGGATGAGCATGAGAATAAAAGAATAATAAAAAATGATAAAGAGAAAATGATGAAAAATAGAGATTATTCTTTCTTATTTTTCCTATGGCTAGACAGGAGAGACACCATTTAGCGATTGTCCAGAAAAGAGTGAAAAGAAATGCACCAACTGTGTCACATGTGGACACATGCTTGCAGGACCATCATTCGTCCACCCTCATTCAGGTAAACGATACCTCATCAGACATCACATCACCTGCCTTACGGATCACGTTGTTTATTTAATCTCATGCCCCTGCGGCCTCTACTATGTGGGGAAGACGGACCTTACACTACGAGACAGAATGAGGGGACACCGCTCAGGCATCATGACCGCATTTAGAGACGGTAAAACGGAGAAACCGGTGGCCAAACACTTTCTAGAAGCTAACCATCGACTCCCGACGTTGAAATTCATCGCCATCGACCATATCCCCCCACTGTCCAGAGGTGGCGATCGCTCCAAAAGTCTGCTCCAACGCGAAACGTACTGGATAAAGACGCTGGACACAGTTCACCCCAGAGGCCTCAACGAATATATTTCTTTTCACTCTTTTCTGGACAATCGCTAAATGGTGTCTCTCCTGTCTAGCCATAGGAAAAATAAGAAAGAATAATCTCTATTTTTCATCATTTTCTCTTTATCATTTTTTATTATTCTTTTATTCTCATGCTCATCCTCATGATATACACAGAGCAACACATTGATCTATAGCCTATACCTGTATGCTATACAGCGCATTGTTACAGATGGTTTACACCTAGTATTTTGAGACCTCTACACCTTGTACATATGTATATACACCTACCATCACGGGTTACATTATATATTCTTTCTTTTACCCTCTCTGGGGTCACTTAATGGTATTCCTCTTTCACTCACATTTCAGC
The DNA here is from genome assembly GCF_036172605.1 of Pelobates fuscus. NCBI lineage: Eukaryota > Metazoa > Chordata > Amphibia > Anura > Pelobatidae > Pelobates > Pelobates fuscus. Next base: position 103,473,422 of record NC_086324.1, on the reverse strand, counting down.
TTACGTTTTTATGCTTTGCATTCTTTAGGTCCCTATATACGCGTGTACTCCACACACTCCCTTTTTTCCCCTTTCTGTACCTTTATGTTTCTCACTACTTTCACAATGGTCACACTCACTAGATTCATTACTACTCTTACACATATCATTGATCCACACAGGATCATACATTCCTAGCACATGCTTTGTACATACACATCATAGTTCTCTAGGTCCCTTTGAGATTCACTCATCTCTTTACGCAGGCACACGCCAAACTGGTTCCCATGGCTACAGGACGCTATTCCATAACTTTTAGAAGCGGCATATATGCCACGTTAACTCATTAGACATGCATCTGTGGTCTAGATTTAGACTAATCCATACCTTCTGTATCTACGTTTTCATTCATTAATAGTTGTTAGATTGTCTTCCTTGATTTTAAATGTTCCGTGTTTCATTGTTCCACGCATGCGCACGCAAAGGTTGTTGTCATAGATACACAACGCTCTTTCACACTCTCTATTGGACATATACAGTCTACGTCATCACTGTGCGATTCTCCGCGCCTCACGTCTTTACGCATGCGCCCGCAACGGCTGTTACCATAGACACATGACATTTCTTCACAATTTTCATTGGACACACACTGCTTACGTCATCACTGGGCTACGCACGCTACACGCCACATTTTAATCACCACACAATGGCTACACATGGTGATGGGGCATCACGGTCACATTGGGGTAAGTAATTTCCTGTTAATTACCATGGTTATATAAGAACACTAGTTTGTATGTGATGTTATCTTGATAAAGACCTGCGGGTCGAAACGTCGATCTTTCCACACAGATAAAGTATTTTTTCACCAATCCCTTTGGAGTGCTCTGAATCATTATTCTCTACATAACAACGCTCTGCAGCACCAAGGCATTTTGAAGAGAAAAGCAAGTAAGGTAGAGTGCCAGACTCCGAATTTGTTTATATATATATATATATATACATACTTGTGTGTGTGTGTGTGTGTTAGAAATCACAATAAAATACAAGTTGTTAAAAAAAAATATATAATAGAACTGATGTGGCCTTATTTTTCAACTGATTTTATCTGGTTATCATATATTAAAGTTATCTTGATTTTGCCAGATATGTTAATCTTTTTTTATTATCTTATTATATTAAACGTCATCTATATTTTTTGCTTCCTTTTACTTATCCCTACCACTACTCTTGGTTGTTTTTAAATAAACCAATATTATTCATACCAACTTTCGGGAAGACTCATTTACCATGCTGGCGTGTTAAAAGATGTTCCAGTCTTCCTTCCTAGTCTTCTGGATTTTAATATCATTCATAACAGCATAGTACGATACACTCTTTTTTTTCACCAAATTATGGTACAATGGAGGTTGCATCAAAATACAGCTCCATTTAATCCTCTATATTAGGAATACAACAACTAGCACTGGACACTATTATTGGCCATCTTATATTGGAGGTTTCTATCTGACCTCTGACCCTTACATCTTTAAATACTGACCCTCATCCACTGGTGTGTGCAGTCTCTCAGGATATTTGTAGTTCCACACCTAAGGCTCTCAACATAACACTGGCATTAGCAATATATTTCTGTCACTCAAATAACAGTGTTTTCACTGGCTAATACATTATGTATTAAGATTAAAGATAAAAAAAAAATACCTTAACATAATTCAACATCTGCAGTTGAGTATAGTGTTATAACATGCTTTATTTACACAATGCCAGCTGGTTCCCAGAGTGTCCCTTTAAATCTTATGGGGTTATTCTGTGAGCTGAAAATGACCGAATACCAATTCTCTTATTTACTTACACAAATCAGATTGGAATTTGGTCAATCCGAGATTATCTGCAGTAATTGCCCAGATACATTCCGGAATAAATCGGTGCTTTCACATCTGAATCCTATATAAAGTATAGGATTCAGAAGATTTATAAAGATTGAGTTTTAATAAAATTCAGGGTCGAGTGCATCCGACAAGCTTTCATGCAAGTGATTGATAAGTTTAAGCAACGCAAGGGTTATATATGTGAGTTATAATTATGTTAAAGGGACACTATAGGCACCCAGACCACTTCAGGTTATTGAAGTGTACTAGGTGCAGTGTCCTTTTTGCACTTAGTCCTGCAATGTCAATCATTAAAGTTCCAGAGAAACTGCAATGATTACATTGCAGCACTAAGTCTGCTTTCAGTGGCTGTCTACTGCTTCCTTGATCCAAATGGACCTTTGGTTCGGTATCTGACAGTGTATGTCCTCACGCTCTGCATGAGGATATGCAGAGTCAGATGTTTCCCCATCGGAAAGCATTGATTTAATGTTTTTTTTGGGGGGAGGTCTAATGCCACGCATGCGCACTCATCCCAAGACATCTGAGGGGGCAAAGCGTCGACCCGGTGCAGAGGGACATCAGCGATGGGATAAGGTAAGTAAATAAAGAGTTTTGAACCATTTATTTACTGGAGAGGGGAGTAAGGGAGGGGGGATGCATGGGGAGCAATAGTAACAGGAATACAGCTTTCCCTTTAATTATGTGGCAACAGGCCAGTCATCATTAATCCCCCCCAAATAGCCATATGTACTTGCCTCCACTGGGTGGCTAGGGATCCCCAATTTTCTAGTCACCTCTTAATAAAAATAAATAACAAGAGCCCCCACAAGCTTACCATGGAGCATACACAAGGATGCTGCCCTTTATCCATAATAAATATCCCCTGCTGGTAATGGGTGGGGACAGGGGGTGGAGAGTAATATATCCACCCATCATTACTTATGCAAAAGAGCTGCCAGATGCAAATGTTCATACTTTTTCAAAATTTGGTCCTGGATTTGATGTCTTCAAGCATAAATATGCAGCATTTGGTCTGGATTTCAACTGTCTGCTGGCGCTGGGTCCAACTGAATCCTCATTTGGAACAGGGCCTTTAGGACTTTAGTGAATTACCCCGTCAAAGAAATAGAAAATATATTTGCTTACTTTTTTACTTAAAGTTTAATTTGGAGGCACAGCTCATAGGAGAGTGTGGGTTACCATGGTGAGGACCTCTGTACAAACATATGAAAATAAAATTTCTCAAAGTTAGTGTGTGCTACTCTATTTTTGAGGGAATTGTTTTCTCTTCATTTATTATTGATGGCATGTTTTTTAATTTGTTGTATCTCTTCCATATCTATCAAAAACACATAAAATACTGTCTTTTAATGTTGTACTACTGTTGTTGCAAAATACACAAATGTTCACATGACATATTCATTACAGAACTCCTTTGATGCTTGCAGTAGCATATGGACACATTGATGCAGTGTCTTTGTTACTTGAAAAAGAGGCATCAGTAGATGCAGCTGATGTTTATGGATGTACAGCATTGCATAGAGGGGTAAGTTATATTTCTATACTTTGCAACCAATACTCACTATTAGTGCAGCTTTTTTTTCATTTTTAATGGATTGATTCTCATTAACACTAACCAAGAAAAAATGTATGAGACCAGTGAGACCACACAGGTCTGAAGCATGTGTTATTTCATGTGACATTATTGAGGGAAAGTATATTAAAGGGCCACTATAGTGCCAAGAAAACAAACTAATATCCTGGCACTATAGTGCCGTGAGGGTGCCCACACCCTCAGGGCCCCCCTCCCGCCGGGCTCTAGGGGGTTGAAGGGGTTAAATTTACCTCTTTCTCCAGCGCCGGGCGGGGGACTCTCCTCCTCCTCGCCTCCTCCTTCTCATCGTCATGGCTGAACGCGCATGCGCGGCAAGAGCCGCGCGCATTCAGCCAGTCCATAGGAAAGCATTCTCAATGCTTTGCTATGGACGGAAGCGTCTTCTCACTCTGAAAATCAGAGTGAGAAGCGCGGAAGCGCCTCTAGCGGCTGTCATTGAGACAGCCACTAGAGGCTGGATTAACCCTATTATAAACATAGCCGTGTCTCTGAAACTGCTATGTTTATAGAAGAAAGGATTAATCCTAGCTGGACCTGGCACCCAGACCACTTTATTAAGCTGAAGCGGTCTGAGTGCCTATAGTGGTCCTTTAATTGCATATCAGACTTGTCACACCAACATTGGCAATTTAGAGCTAAAATATTAGACTTATGTAACCAAGGCCTGTGTTTCCTTGAGGCCCATAATGCAGTTGCCTAGGGCACTTCTTAAGGTGGGGCGCCTGCAGCAGTTTTACTGCTTGTTTGAACCATGCGGGGCTCTAGGTAGCACATACATCCCAAACATCTATGGCGGCAGAGCAAGGGAACATTATTCAAATGGGAGGGGTGTTGTTATATCATACCATGGGTGTAGCGAATGGGGCAGCAAAACTCCTTGCACTGGCCCTGTATGTGAACCACAACACGTCACATGTTTAGCCTTCGTAGATCTTAAAATTAAAGTTTGATTGATACCCCTGTAAGTAAAGTGAGTACACTTTAAAGCTAGCATATAACTCTGGAAATTCTACTTGTAAATATTGAAAATCAGAACTTCAATTTTATGTTACTTTTATCTATATTTTTTATGAGGACCTCTAATTCATCTTTGGGGTTTCTTGTTTTTTTTTTTTTTTTAATGTAGTAGACTTTACGTATCCACATTTTTGACTCTTTTTCTATGTAAATGTAATTGTTGAATCCATTGAAGTAATGGTATGAAGCTGGATTATATATCTAAAAATATTTTTTTACTTTGCTGTTTATACTACATTGCAGATTATGACAGGCCATGAAGAATGTATCCAGATGCTGTTGGATCAAGAAGCATCTCTTTTATGGAAGGATTGTAGAGGAAGGACACCTTTACACTTTGCAGCAGCCCGTGGTCACGCTACTCTGCTCAGTGAGCTGTTACAGATGGCACTGTCCGAGGGAGATTGCAATTTCCGAGACAATGAAGGATATACACTTTTGCATTGGTCAGCCTATAATGGTAAATAGCAACTCATGCACATCTCTTGTAACTTACCTGTAGAAAAAAGTTGAATTGTTTTATTTGCCACTACCATTTGTCTGTACTTTCTGACATAACAGAATTTTGTGGATCACACACGTGTGAAAGGTGCTCATAAGAGTGCCTGATTCCCTAAACATTCCTTTCATTACTTTAATCCTATATGGAAAGGTGGTTTGGAATTATTATACAGAGGAAGGCCTGTAAATTCCTTGCCCCCAAAGTAGCCTGCTAACAGGAGGGCATGACAAGCTTGAAGACAACACCAGAGATAAGTAAAATAAAATATTTGGCTTCAATAAATGATACATATCAGGACGATGAGATGCCTAGACAATATATTGTGCAAGGGGATGTAAAGAACTAGCAAAAGGAAATTCAAGTAAGTAAATCAAGTAAATGACATGAGTGCAATCAGTATTCAGAGTCAGCACAGATATACAGTTGCAAGAAATGTGATCTGATCATCATCTAAGTCACAACAATAGACAATCACAGTCTGCTTAACCCCTTAAGGACTGAGCCAAATGTACACGTTGTGAACAGAACAAAACGTAAACAAAACCTGGCATTTGCGCAATTTGTCTGCCCAACCGTAATTCACCTCTTTCATATTAAATGCACCCTCCCTTATTATATATCATTTTATTCAGGGGAAACAGGGCTTTCATTTAATATCAAATATTTAGCTATGAAACATAATTTAATATGAAAAAAATAGGAGAAATAAGAAATGTAGTTATTTTTTTAGTTCTACATGACATTTTAACTGTCAATGTCATAATACTGTTTGCTTTTACTGCAATAAAATACACATATTTGGATTCAGCAAAGTCTCACGTGTAAAACAGTACCCCCTATGTACAGGTTTTATGGTGTTTTGGGAAGTTACAGGGTCAAATATAGCGTGTTACATTTGAAATTGAAATTCGCCAGATTGGTTACGTTGCCTTTGAGACTGTATAGTAGCCCAGGAAATAAATTTACACCCATAGAAACATAGAAACATAGAATGTGACGGCAGATAAGAACCATTCGGCCCATCTAGTCTGCCCAGTTTTCTAAATACTTTCATTAGTCCCTGGCATTATCTTATAGTTAGGATAGCCTTATGCCTATCCCACGCATGCTTAAACTCCTTTACTGTGTTAACCTCTACCACTTCAGCTGGAAGGCTATTCCATGCATCCACTACCCTCTCAGTAAAGTAATACTTCCTGATATTATTTTTAAACCTTTGTCCCTCTAATTTTAGACTATGTCCTCTTGTTGTGGTAGTTTTTCTTCTTTTAAATATAGTCTCCTCCTTTACTGTGTTGATTCCCTTTATGTATTTAAATGTTTCTATCATATCCCCCGTCTCGTCTTCCCACCAAGCTATACATGTTAAGATCCTTTAACCTTTCCTGGTAAGTTTTATCCTGCAATCCATGAACCAGTTTAGTAGCCCTTCTTTGAACTCTCTCTAAGGTATCAATATCCTTCTGAAGATATGGTCTCCAGTACTGTGTACAGTACTCCAAGTGAGGTCTCACCAGTGTTCTGTACAATGGCATGAGCACTTCCCTCTTTCTACTGCTAATACCTCTCCCTATACAACCAAGCATTCTGCTAGCATTTCCTGCTGCTCTATTACATTGTCTGTCTACCTTTAAGTCCTCAGAAATAATCACCCCTAAATCCCTTTCCTCAGATGTTGAGGTTAGGACTCTATCAAATATTCTGTACTCTGCCCTTGGGTTTTTACGTCCAAGATGCATTATCTTGCACTTATCCACATTAAATGTCAGTTGCCACAACTCTGACCATTTTTCTAGTTTACCTAAATCATTTGCCATTTGGCTTATCCCTCCTGGAACATCAACCCTGTTACATATCTTAGTATCATCCGCAAAAAGACACACCTTACCATCAAGACCTTCTGCAATATCACTAATAAAAATATTAAAGAGAATGGGTCCAAGTACAGATCCCTGAGGTACCCCACTGGTGACAAGCCCAAGCTTCGAATATACTCCATTGACTACAATCCTCTGTTGCCTGTCACTCAGCCACTGCCTTACCCATTCAACAATATTGGAATCCAAACTCAAAGATTGCAGTTTATTGATAAGCCTTCTATGTGCAACAGTGTCAAAAGCCTTACTGAAATCTAGGTAAGAAATGTCTACTGCACCACCCTGATCTATAATTTTAGTTACCCAATCAAAAAAATCAATAAGATTAGTTTGGCATGATCTCCCTGAAGTAAACCCATGTTGTCTCTGATCTTGAAATCCATGTGTTTTTAGATGTTCAACAATCCTATCCTTTAACATGGTTTCCATCACTTTCCCCACTACTGAAGTAAGGCTTACTGGCCTATAGTTGCCCGACTCCTCCCTATTACCTTTCTTGTGAATGGGCACAACATTCGCTAACTTCCAATCTTCTGGGACTACTCCTGTTAACAATAATTGGTTAAATAAATATGTTAATGGTTTTGCTAGTACACCACTAAGCTCTTTTAATAGCTTTGGGTGTATTCCATCAGGTCCCATTGACTTATTTGTCTTTACTTTTGACAGTTGAAATAGAACCTCTTCCTCTGTAAACTCACGTGTAATAAATGACTCATTTATCCTTTTTTTTAACAGAGGTCCCTTTCCTTCATTTTCAGATGTAAATACCGAACAAAAATATTCATTGAGGCAGTCAGCTAGACCTTTATCCTCATCTACATACCTTCCTTCTTTTGTTTTTAATCTAACTAATCCTTGTTTTACTTTTCTTTTCTCATTTATGTATCTAAAAAAAGTTTTGGCCCCCTTTTTTACTGACTGTGCTATTTTCTCTTCTGTGTGTGATTTGGAAGCTCTTATAACTTGCTTAGCCTCTTTCTGCCTAATCTTATAGGTCATTTTGTCTTCCTCACTCTGTTTTTTTTTATAATTACTAAATGCTAACTTTTTGTTTTTTACTATTTTGGCCACATCTGCGGAGTACCACAGTGGTTTCTTGAATTTTTTGCTTTTACTGACAAGCCTAATGCAATTTTCTGTTGCCTTCAGTAGTGCAGCTTTTAAATAATCCCATTTCTTTTGGACTCCATTTAAGTTGCTCCAGTCTGATAATGACTCCTTTACACATATTCTAATTTTAGAAAAGTCGGTTTTTCTAAAGTCTAAAACTTTTGTTTTTGTGTGGTGTGACTCAGTCACTGTTCTTATATTAAACCACACTGACTGATGATCACTGGATCCTAAACTTTCACCTACAGTAATATCTGATACCAAATCTCCATTTGTTAACACTAAATCTAGTATGGCCTCTTTACGAGTTGGCTCCTCAACGACTTGTTTTAGAGACAATCCCAGTAGGGAGTTTAGAATATGTGTGCTTCTGGCACAAGTAGCTATTTTTGTTTTCCAATTCACATCAGGAAGATTAAAGTCACCCATGGTGATAACTTCCCCCTTCATTGTCATTTTAGCTATTTCTTCAACTAGTAGATTATCTAACTCTTCAATTTGTCCTGGGGGCCTATAAATCACACCTACACGAATTACTGTGTGATTACCAAATTCTAACGTAACCCAAATGGACTCTATGTTCGTCTCACTAACCTTTATTAGGCTAGATTTTATGTTATCCTTCACATACAGGGCCACCCCTCCCCCTTTCTTGCCTTCCCTGTCTTTTCTATATAAAGAGTACCCTGGTATTGCTATGTCCCAGTCATTTTTTTCATTATACCATGTCTCAGTAACAGCGACTAAATCTACACTATCAGTTGCCATTATTGCCACAAGTTCATGGATCTTATTCCCTAAACTGCGAGCATTTGTAGACATGACTCTAAGCTTATCATTTTTTAACACACTTGCTACAGGCACCTTCTGTCCTTGTTTTGGGGGACAATTGGATTGATGTTTTATCACCCTTTTGCCCCCCCCTCCTAGTTTAAATACATCTTAGCAAAACCTCTGAACTGCTCACTGAGAACATTTGTTCCCTTTTGAGAAAGATGCAAACCATCTTTTTTGTACAGTTTATTTCCATTCCAAACAGAGCTACCATGAGCAATAAAGCTATACCCATACCCAATAAAAGCTATACCCAATACCCAATAAAAGCTATACCCAATAAAGCTATACCCATAATGGCATACCATTTGCAATAGTAGACAACCCAAGGTATTGCAAATGGGGTATGTCCAGTCTTTTTTAGTAGCCATTTGGTCACAAACACTGGCCAAAGTTGGCGTTAGTATTTGTTTGTGTGTGAAAAATTCAAAAAACGCCAATTTTGCCCAGTGTTTGTGACTAAGTGGCTACTAAAAAAGACTGGACATACCTCATTTGCAATACCTTGGGTTGTCTACTATTGCAAATGGTATGCCATCATAGGGGTAATTTTCATTCTTGGGCTACCATAGGGTCACAAAGGCAACGTAAGCAATCTGGCGAATTTTAATGTGAAAAAAATGAAACACAAGCCTTGTATTTGACGCTGTAACTTTTGAAAACACCATAAAACCTGTACATGAGGGGTACTGTTGTACTCGGGAGACTTCGGTGAACACAAATATTTGTGTCTCAAAACAGTAAAAAGTATCACAGCAATAATATCGTCCGTGTTGTTTGTGCGTGAAAAATTAAAAAAACGTCACTTTTACTGGCGATATCATTGTTGTAATATATTTTATTGTTTTGAAACACTAATATGTGTTCAACGAAGTCTCCCAAGTAAAACAGTACCCCCCATGTACAGGTTTTATGGTGTCTTGGAAAGTTATAGGGTTAAATATAGTGCTAGCAAATTAAATTCCCTATACTTTCGGCATGGGTTGTCAGGCAGGTCCCGCTAATTGTAATTAATTAGGATACCTAATTGTTTAAAACTATTACATAAATATGTGTAGAATATATATATATATATAATTTTTTTTTAAATGTTTTTATTTATATATAGGTATATATATATAGTGATATATACGTATATATTTATGTATATAGATATATATATTATTTCGTTCTACGTTTATTTTGATATAAATATATATATATATTAATATCACAATACAGTTAGAATGAAATAACACACATCTATATATTTTTAAATTATTTTAAATTATTTTTTTAATTTATTGAATTTTATTTTTTTACATATTTACATATTTTTTTATATTATAAATAAATATATATATATATATATATATATATATATATAAAACAATAATTATTTATATATATATATTTAATCAGTATCAGTCTACGTGTAATTTGATATGAATATATATATTATTATATATATATTAATAGTAAAATACACCTAGACAGTGTATGTAGAAATGGAGGTACGTTCGGAAAATATACTTCCACAGAGAATTTCCACAAGGAACAAAAACCAAAACGAAAAAGATTTGCCACTAGAAGGGGACAAAAAGGACGGACCCACTGGACTCAGAGGGAAACCACCAGTGCGGAAATAATCCCTGTCTTTAATTTATCAGATAGACCACTTAATCATCAGGAACTGGACATTCTCAATAAGGGACTTTTAATTTATTGAATTTTATTTTTTTACATATTTACATATTTTTTTATATTATAAATAAATATATATATATATATATATATATATATATAACAATAATTATATATATATATATATATATATATATATTTAATCAGTATCAGTCTACGTGTAATTTGATATGAATATATATATTATTATATATATATTAATAGTAAAATACACCTAGACAGTGTATGTAGAAATGGAGGTACGTTCGGAAAATATACTTCCACAGAGAATTTCCACAATGAACAAAAACCAAAACGAAAAAGATTTACCACTAGAAGGGGACAAAAAGGACGGACCCACTGGACTCAGAGGGAAACCACCAGTGCGGAAATAATCCCTGTCTTTAATTTATCAGATAGACCACTTAATCATCAGGAACTGGACATTCTCAATAAGGGACTTTCATTTATACCTACTAAGGCTCCAAACCATTTCCAGTGGAATGTGGAACTATACAAATTTCGCCGCACACTTAGGTTGAAAGATTTCTTTAATAAAAATCAAAAACCTGGGGATCAAAATTTGAAATCTAACCAACAATTTTTTTTAAAACCTAGCCAATTTGATCCTCCAACAAACCAACCCACGATCAGAACATTTCTATCCACTGTGAAGAATGAGACCTTGGATGCCTTAAAGAAACACAAACCACTATATTGGAATTTTACAAAGGAACAACATACACTGGTACGTCAATTGGCGTCAGATCCAACAATTGTAATTCGACCCGCAGATAAGGGCGGGGGTATAGTGGTACTCAATTACTCCTATTATGCGAGTGAGATCCATAAACAACTGGCAGTAGAAACAACCTACCAACCGTTGGATAGAGATCCGACTAGCGATATTGCACAGAAAATTGAGGAAACACTTCTATTTGGATTGAGGGCAGGCTTTATTGGAACGGATCTGTTTGAATATCTGCAGAAAACCCACCCTCGTACTCCTGTGCTATATACGCTTCCGAAGATCCATAAAAATCCAGCCAACCCACCAGGTAGACCAATTGTGTCGGCAGTGGATGGCATCTTGGAACCCATAGCCAAGTATCTTGATCATCTTTTTAAACAACCAGTCACTGCGATTCCAACATGTATTAAGGACACAAACAGTCTTCTATATAATCTGAGACAAATAGAAGAATTTGATGGGTTATTCATTACTATGGATGTCAACAGTTTATACACTGTTATCCCGCATGAAGAGGGTATTGAGGCCATGAGGCAATTATTATCCAATTCTACACATTACTATGGACCTCCCATAGAGTACACAATGGAATTGCTGTCCTTGGCATTACGAAATAACTATTTCAGGTTTGAGACCCAATGGTTCCTACAAGTCTCAGGCACATCTATGGGGGCAGCGATGGCCCCCATGTATGCCAGCACGTTCATGTTTGATTTTGAGCAAAAATAAATTTTGACATGATACCAGAACCAAATAGTACGATATTATCGATTCATCGATGACATCTTAATACTCTGGAATGGAACACGTGATGAAGCGGACGCACTGATTGAATATGTTAATAACTTACCGACACCAATTAAAGTGACCTCACATATCGATTCGAAAAATGTCCAATTTCTTGACATACAACTATCTTGACATAGAACTATATCAATCACAAACTTGAGTACAAATTGTACACTAAACCCACGGACCAGAACACCATTCTGCACGCCGAAAGTTTCCACCCGCCACATTTGAAAAAATCATTACCACTCTCTCAATTTTTGAGAGTATATAGGAACAACTCTCAAGAAGAACAACGGGAGGAACAATTGAGAATGATGTACGCAAAGTTTGTAAAGAGGGGGTACAGACGCCCTATATTGGAAAATGATCTATGTCAAGCTAAGGAACAATATTCTAATAAGGGAAGAATTCCTCCAAAGGAAACCGCAACAAGAGTAGTATTTCCCATGAAATTATACTCCGCAAGTAAGGAAATAACGGAGTCCATCAGCCGGAATTGGAATATGATACAACAAGATCCGACGCTTCCAAAAGAATTTACATCTAAACCTATGTTCTGCTATAAGAGAAATAGGAATTTATTAGTGAAAACAGATCCCATCCATTGTTATAATCCCACGCAAAGAGGGAAGATAAACAATGGATGTATTAGATGCCTAGTGTGAGAAACTGACTCTGCTGGGTTTCGAACCCTGGTTTACATGCTGCTAAACCTCTTCCTTACCACTACACCACCCTGCCTTTTGCAAATGTACCTGAGATCTGGTAACCTTGACTCTATAAGCATTGGTATCAGTGACAAGTCTCTTCAGCTGTGTCTGGTCCTGTGTCTGGTTCTTGGCCTATAAAAGCCACTTCCTGTCTCTGTACTTTTGCCAGATTATTGTGGTTCCTGTACTCTCTAATCAAGCTTGTTCCTGTTTCTCCTACCTGTTGCTGATTTTGGACCATTTTGACTTTGCTGCTTCTCCTTCCCACTGACCTCGGCTTGCCTCACTACGATTATCATCTCTCTGTTCCAGTCTCCCATCTCTGCTTAAGACCAGAAGGCCACTCAAGGCTCAGGGGCTCAACCACCTGGGTAACGAGTGGCTACCTCTGGCAGAAAACATTGCTGATCTGGCTACTGGACTCCAAAACTTTGTAACATCAATATCATTACAGAATAATCTGGCCCATTCATGGAGACCGTCGGATCAGATTCTGCATTGGCCCAGCAGGTTGCTTTTAATGCACAGACCATTCAAGTGCTGCAGGATCAGGTAGCTGAACTGCAAAATGAAGTTCGATCAATGCATGGTGAGCTTACCAGCTACAGGGCACATGATGTTGCGGCTGCTGCTGCTACTACTGTTACACCTGCACAAGATGCCCGCTTGCCTCTACCAGAAAAATTTGGAGGAGACCGCAAAAAATTTAGGGGTTTCCTAAATCAATGCCGTTTGCATTTTATGATGTTGCCTAACCGTTTTCCATCTGAAAGAGAGAAGGTGGGATTTATTTTCTCCCTATTCAAAGATGAAGCCCTGGCTTGGGGCTCCCCTTTTCTGGAACAGGACAGTCCAGTCTTGGGAAATTTAAAAGACTTTCTTGAGGCCATGTGCCTAGTTTTTGATGACCCCAATCGCTGTGCTACAGCAGAAGCCACTCTCCTTCATTTACATCAAGGGAGGCGCTCTGTGGCTGAATATGCTGCTGAATTCAGACAATGGGTTGCTGATACTACTTGGAACCAATCAGTCCAGAGGTTCCACTTCAGAAAGGGTCTCTCAGAAGCTATAAAAGATGAGTTAGCTCGTGTTGATCTTCCTGTTGAGTTTGATGCATTTGTGCGGTTGGCTATCCGTATTGATCGGAGACTTTCAGAAAGAACATTGGAAAGACAGGGCTCTTTTAAACCAAGTGCTACTCCTACTTTCTATTCAAGAATTTCTACTCTGACCCCACAAACACCTACAGAATCTGAACCTGAGGCTATGCAGGTAGATCTAATAAGAGGGTCATTATCCAATGAAGAAAAACAGTGGCGACGCACTCACAATTTATGCCTGTATTGTGGTAGTGCAGGGCATTATGCCATCAATTGCCCTAGCAAGTCTAAAAGAACAATAGCTATGACTGCTGAGGATGCACAGATTCAACACCAATCCCAGATTTCAGACCAACTGGATTCTGTCACACAACCCTTGTTTTCTCTGGCTCAGGGTGAAGAGGGTATGATGACTCAACATCCTCATTTGGTGGTGCCTATCTCTTTGCAATATGGTGATAATAAAATTTCAACTACAGCTATGATAGATTCTGGAGCAGGCGGAAACTTTATGGATATCAAATTTGCAGCAGGAAATAAAATTCAGTGTATCCCTAAATCTTCACCTGTGTTAATGGAAACAGTAGACGGTTCTCCACTCACGTCAGGCCCGGTTACACATGAGACTGTGCCCTTAAAATTGATGCTGGAAGTGAATCACCATGAGTCTATATCTTTCCACCTAATTTCCTCAACACAGTTTCCAGTGATTTTGGGTATACCCTGGCTTGCTCTGCATAACCCACAGATTGATTGGAAGACTAGAACTTTGTCCTTTCCTTCAGAACACTGCTTAATAAATTGTCAACCCTCTAAGGCAACAACTGTTGCTACAACAATTAATGAAATGGTTGATACAAACTTAACTAAGCTTCCTCTACAATATCGGGATTTTGCAGATGTCTGTGATAAGAAGAATGCTGATCAGCTTCCACCTCACAGGCCTTATGATTGCCCCATAGAGTTGCTACCTGGAGCTGCTATCCCATTTGGCCGTATATACTCCCTTTCTGAGCCTGAATTGAAAGCACTTCGTGAATACATACAAGAAAATCTTGCCAAAGGCTTTATTCGACCATCTACTTCTCCAGCAGGAGCTCCTATATTCTTTGTAGAAAAGAAAGATGGCAGTCTACGGCCATGTGTCGATTACAGGGACATTAATAAAATCACTGTTAAAAAACGCTATTCCTTGCCTCTCATTCCTGAACTTCTGGAGAGACTTCGTTCAGGTAAAATATTTACGAAGCTTGATCTACGGGGGGCATATAATCTGGTTCGCATAAGACCAAATGATGAATGGAAAACAGCTTTCAGAACCAGGTACGGACATTACGAATATCTAGTAATGCCATTTGGGCTTTGTAATGCCCCTGCAACTTTTCAGCATCTAATCAATGATGTACTACGGGATCTCCTGGATCAGTTTGTTGTGGCATATTTGGATGAAATCCTGATATTTTCTGATAATCTTGAAAATCACAGAAAACAGGTCTGCATTGTTCTTGAGCGCCTTCGTACCCACCACCTATACATTAAACTGGAAAAATGTGAGTTTGAACAAACAGAAATTCAATTCCTGGGATATGTAATAACTCCTAAAGGTTTAAGTATGGACGCAAGTAAAATTAAAGCTGTGCTGGACTGGCCCATCCCCAAGAATGAAAAAGATATTCAGAGATTTGTGGGGTTTGCCAATTTTTACAGGCGTTTCATTAAGAATTTCTCTGCCGTTATTACACCGATCACTGAACTTACACGTAAAGGGACTTCTTTTCAGTGGTCCAATAAGGCTGACACTGCATTTTCCAGATTAAAGACTCTGTTTACATCTGCCCCTATCCTGGTACATCCTCAGCCAGAATTGCCATTTACTGTAGAGGTAGATGCTTCTGATTCAGCTGTTGGGGCTATACTGTCTCAAAGGACTGGACCTAAGATGTTGTTACATCCATGTGCCTTCTATTCCCGCCAGATGTTACCAGCAGAAAGAAATTATGACATAGGGAATAAAGAACTTTTGGCTATAAAAGCTGCCTTTGCCGAATGGAGAAATCTCTTGGAGGGAGCCACCCATCCAATTACTGTCCTCACAGATCACAAAAATCTGGAATGTATTCAATCAGCTAAGAGACTGTCAGCCAGACAAGCACGCTGGTCCCTATTTTTCTCAAGGTTTAATTTTTTGATTTCATACCGCCCTGGTTCCAGAAATGGCAAGGCAGATGCCTTGTCTAGGATAGCTGACCCCCTCCATACTACAGTAACCAAAGCCACCATCTTGCCTGAGAGTAGATTTTTAGGAGTTACCTTTCCTTCTGATCTAATGTCTCGCATTAAAAAGGGCTACGCTGATGATCCAGTTTTTCGTGATCCTCCTCGTGATCTTCATATGACCATGCTTAATGGGTTTTGGATTTTTCAACAACGTCTGTTTGTTCCAGAATCAGTGCGACTGGACGTTTTACGTCTCTACCATGACTCAAAACCAGCAGGTCATCCAGGAATCCGAAAGACACAAGAACTACTTACCCGATCCTTTTGGGGGCCTAAATATTATGAGGATGTTAAGAAGTATGTGTCCTCTTGTGATGTATGTGCCAGACATAAGACTCCTCGCTCATCCCCTGTTGGCATGCTTCAGCCTCTTCCTATTCCTCATCGTCCCTGGGGATCTATTTCCATGGACTTTATTGTGGAACTACCTCCCTCTAAGGAACACACTACCATTCTTGTTGTTGTGGACCGGTTAACTAAGATGAGTCATTTCATACCTGCTTGTGGTCTCCCTTCAGCTAAACAGACTGCTGACCTAGTTATTCGGGAAATATTTCGCTTGTATGGAGTGCCTGATGAAGTAATTTCTGACAGGGGAGTGCAATTTACATCTCATTTTTGGAAATATTTTTGTTCTATTCTAGGTATTAATGTAAATCTGTCGTCAGCTTTTCATCCACAAAGTAATGGACAGACTGAGCGAACCAACCAGACGTTAGAACAATATTTGCTGTGCTATATTAGTTACCTGCAGGATGACTGGCTGGATTTTCTACCCACGGCGGAATTTGCCTATAACAATGCCCAACACTGCTCCACTTCTCTGAGCCCATTTTTTGCTAATTATGGTTACCATCCAACCTTTCTAGTGAGTCTCCCAATTACTACTTCCATTCCTGCAGTCACTGACCGGCTAACCACCTTACGAGATTCCCAAGAACTGTTGAAGAAGACTCTTTCGGAGGCTCAGGAATGTTACAAAAGAGCTGCTGATAGGCATAGAAAGGAGGCCCCAGTTTATCATGTTGGTGACAAGGTTTGGCTGTCAACAAAGAATCTTAAACTTAGGATTCCTTCTCATAAATTGGGTCAAAAGTTCATGGGACCTTTTGAGATCATCGCTCAGATCAATGCTGTCACCTTCCGTCTGCAACTTCCAGATTCCATGAAAATACATCCAGTGTTTCACGTTGCACTGCTTAAACCTTTTCATGAAAATACTTTCCCTGGTCGAGCCCTGCCTGCCCCACCACCAGTCCTCGTGGATGGTGAAGATGAATACGAGGTGGAAAAAATTCTTGACTCCAGGATATTCCGCAACAAGCTTCAATATTTGGTTCTTTGGAAAGGCTATGGTGAAGAGGATAGGTCATGGGAACCAGTGGACAATATTCATGCTCCTGATCTTCTTCAGTCTTTCCATGCACAGTACCCTGCTAAACCAGGAAATAGGGCATCCAGAGGCTGCGCCTGTAGAGGTGGGAGTAATGTGAGGAACTGACTCTGCTGGGTTTCGAACCCTGGTTTACATGCTGCTAAACCTCTTCCTTACCACTACACCAGCCTGCCTTTTGCAAATGTACCTGAGATCTGGTAACCTTGACTCTATAAGCATTGGTATCAGTGACAAGTCTCTTCAGCTGTGTCTGGTCATGTGTCTGGTTCTTGGCCTATAAAAGCCACTTCTTGTCTCTGTACCTTTGCCAGATTATTGTGGTTCCTGTACTCTCTAATCAAGCTTGTTCCTGTTTCTCCTACCTGTTGCTGATTTTGGACCGTTTTGACTTTGCTGCTTCTCCTTCCCACTGACCTCGGCTTGCCTCACTACGATTATCATCTCTCTGTTCCAGTCTCCCATCTCTGCTTAAGACCAGAAGGCCACTCAAGGCTCACGGGCTCAACCACCTGGGTAACGAGTGGCTACCTCTGGCAGAAAACATTGCTGATCTGGCTACTGGACTCCAAAACTTTGTAACATCAATATCATTACACCTAGGGTGTGTAACCTGTGGGCATATAATCCCATCCAAAACACTTTCTCACCCACATACGGGGAAACTGTACAAGATTGCTCATAGGATACACTGTCGCACAGAATTTGTCATATATAAACTCACATGTCCTTGTGGACTGAGTTATATAGGAAAGACAGAGACAGCTCTGTGCGAGAGAATCAGAGGCCACAGGTCAAGTATCCGTCTTGCCTATCGAGATGGCAGATCGGACAAACCTGTGGCCAGACATTTCTTGGAAAAGCAACACCCACTCTCTGCTCTGCGGTGTGTGGCGTTTAATCATATCCCGTCGTCGGCTAGAGGGGGAAATCGAGGAAAACTTCTCTTACAGAGAGAGACTTATTGGAATTGGACACTTTGGCTCCGAAAGGCCTAAATGAAAAATGTTCCTTTATTTCGTTCCTATAATGTTTTAACTACTACTGCATCACTATATCCTTCTAATCTATTGGAGTCTAAAGAAATAATGGCTTTTCCATAGGGACCTCACTAGGGAAGATGACCCCTGGCGATGATCCCCTGGAGAAACTTTTCTTTAGTTTTTTTAAAATAATTATGTTATGAATTTAGTTTATGCATTTATAATATTGTAAAGTATGGCAACCTAACACTCATCAACAGCTGTATACATAAATATTAGGACAGACAGGGTTTTTTTTATTTTTTTGATTTTTATATCACATCTACATGAGGGGTTGTATTAAACATCAAATAACCCTTCCTTAACCATTAACACATTATCACAAGAGTAATAATTTATTACACTTATTAATTATAGGGATATACACTATGCAATTTATAGTAGGCTTATACATATATTTTGTGATTGCTTTGTATTAGGGATTACCTTTTTTAGGTAATATAATATATATTGATATTTAAGATAAAACTCAGAACACTATCTTATAGTATAATAGATTCACTTATGATTATATTTCAGTGGCACATTTAATTAATTGTGTGATAACCTCACTGCATGATTGTCAGTTTAAATTGTTTATGCTCACTTTTTTATTAACCATTTTTCTGTTTTCACTTACTTATGTGTCACATATTGATAGATAGATCCCCTCAGCTCGAAGCATATTCTATGTCTTTGCTCTGCTCATTCTTATCTACTCCTGCTGGCACGGCTAGTCGCTACGTTATGGAGTGGGTGGCGTTGTTTATCAAAGGAGACTCTCTCCTACCGGTGGCTGTTTACATAGTAGCAACCATGGCCGATGGTATCGGAGGTTGCTAGGACACTATGACGCTTCCTGGGTTAACACATGGCCCCCCCCTCCATCACGTGATGCGAAGTGTGGACTGCTGCGGCACATGCGCTGTGATGCCGGGTACACGCCGTGCCGGAGGAGTGATGAAATACAGCTGATTTGGTGAGTGATTATTGGATGAGATGTCTTATATATGTTTGTCTTTTGCAATATCTTATGCCTTGTGTGTCCTGGAAAGCTCCGACCGGGAGCTGAAACGTTGACTGGTTCTACCTACAAATAAACTGGATGAATTTATCCCAAGAGTGCCGGTAAATGCTTTTTTGATCTATATATTATTGGGACCTGGCACCTGGTTACATTTCTTAAGTAGGAGTGCAAGAGGCTCTTTTTTGTTTTTATATATATATATATATATATATATATATATATATATATATATATATATACACACATACTTAGATCATATATATATATTATGATCTAAGTATATATATATTTTTTTTACACTTATTAACTTAATTTTATTTTATTTCTAGCCAGCAGGGGGACTACCTGTCATTACAGGCAGTCCCCCTGCTGGCAATGCACCAGGCAGCTAGCCAGGCCATGTGATTGTGAGGTCCTCACAAGGACCGGAGGGCGTACAATTGCGCGTTTAGAGACGCTTAAAATAGGGCGTAATTGTACTCCCTCCGGTCTTAAGGGGTTAAACTAATAACACACAAAGAATGAAATGTTGCCATGTTTTTATTGAACACACCATGTAAACATCCACAGTGCAGGTGGAAAAAATATGTGAACCCCTAGACTAATGACATCTCCAAGAGCTAATTGGAGTGAGATGTCAGCCAACTGGAGTCCAATCAATGAGATGAGATTGGAGGTGTTGGTTACAGCTGCCCTGCCCTATAAAAACACACACCAGCCAGTTCTGGGTTTGCTTTTCACAAGAAGCATTGCCTGATGTGAATGATGCCTCGCACAAAAGAGCTCTCAGAAGACCTACGATTAAGAATTGTTGTCTTGAATAAAGCTGGAAAGGGTTATAAAAGTATCTCCAAAAGCCTTGCTGTTCATCAGTCCACGGTAAGACAAATTGTCTATAAATGGAGAAAGTTCAGCACTGCTGCTACTCTCCCTAGGAGTGGCCGTCCTGTAAAGATAACTGCAAGAGCACAGCGCAGACTGCTCAATGAGGTGAAGAAGAATCCTAGAGTGTCAGCTAAAGACTTACAAAAGTCACTGGCAAATGCTAACATCCCTGTTAGCGAATCTACAATACGTAAAACACTAAACAAAAATGGATTTCATGGGAGGATACCACAGAGGAAGCCACTGCTGTCCAAACAAAACATTGCTGCACAAGAGCACCTGGATGTTCCACAGCAGTACTGGCAAAATATTCTGTGGACAGATGAAACCAAAGTTGAGTTGTTTGGAAGATACACACAACACTATGTGTGGCGAAAAAGAGGCACAGCACACCAACATCAACAAAACCTCATCCCAACTGTGAAGTATGGTGGTGGGGCATCATGGTTTGGGGCTGCTTTGCTGTGTCAGGGCCTGGACGGATTGCTATCATCAAAGAAAATATGAATTCCCAAGTTTAATCAGACATTTTGTAGGAGAACTTAAGGCCATCTGTCTACCAGCTGAAGCTCAACAGAAGATGGGTGTTGCAATGACCCAAAGCATAGAAGTAAATCAACAACAGAATGGCTTAAACAGAAGAAAATACGCTTTCTGAAGTGGTCCTGACCTCAACCCGATTGACATGCTGTGGCATGACCTCAAGAAAGCAATTCACACCAGACATCCCAAGAATATTGCTGAACTGAAACAGTTCTGTAAAGAGGAATGATCAAGAATTACTCCTGACCGTTGTGCACGCCTGATCTGCAACTACAGGAAACGTTTGGTTGAAGTTATTGCTGCCAAAGGAGGTTCAACCAGTTATTAAATGCAAGGGTTCACATACTTTTTCCACCTGAACTGTGAATGTTTACATGGTGTGTTCAATAAAAACATGGCAACATTTCATTCTTTGTGTGTTATTAGTTTAAGCAGACTGTGATTGTCTATTGTTGTGACTTAGATGATGATCAGATCACATTTTATGACCAATTTGTGCAGAAATCCATATAATTCCAAAGGGTTCGCATACTTTTTCTTGCAACTGTATAAATAAATGTAGCCTATGTGATCACCCACATATATTCCTCTTTTAACCAGTACATGTCCCTTCTATTTGTTGTGCTTGGGACAGAGGCAAAAGGCAAGGCAATAAGTTAAAAAGCTATGAAAAAGCTATGTGGTGTAGTCATTCCATCTCTCACACATGGAATGTCCCATCAGTAATTCAGGCCAGCAACAGGTTGTTATGTTTTGTTTTGTTCAAGGTTTTTAGGTTTTTAGGTAAGATCCTCTGTGTATGGAAAATCTCAGGTATTTCAGAATTTATGGTGCTATTTAGTTCTATATCAAGTTCTTTATTAACCAGGCAAAACAAAACAGAATTTGTGGAAAGCAAGAAAATATATGTAATCGAGCAAAACAAAACGGTTATAAGTCTAGGAACCTAACAAAGGTTACAAACAACGGGGATTTATCCAGTAAGCAGTGTCCTGCTACACAAAGGCAAGTATGGTATCTGGTTAGAACCAGGAAAGGAAAATCAGAGGCAGGTATCAGTCCCCCATCAGCATAGCACAGAACCAAGTTATTAACAATAATTAACCTAATGCAAAGTGCTGCTAAAAGTAGAGTGAGTTTAAATACATATGGTGTTTTGTTTGTAAGTGCTGTCTTGATTCTGCTTTTTGTATTGCAGAGTTTGGCATCTCACAGTAATATTGTGGGGTTTTTTTTGGAGGGGGTGTTTATTCCAATGGGTGCCTTGGCTGGCTCTAGAGGTATTCTTAGTCCTGCAATATAAGCATTGCAGTTTCTCAAATACTACAATGTTTTATATTGCAGACGAAGGGGGCAGGGACACTGCACCCAGACCATTTGCCTTTAGTGTCCCTTTAAGATGCCTCCCTCGATTGTTGGGGGGGGGGCTGGGAGGGCATCACCTGGTAATTGGTCTCCAAAGGTGCCTCTTCTCCCTTCATTTTTGCAATACCAAAAAAGTATTTTATTGGCACAACAAAAATAAAAATTGATATTAAAATAGCAGGTTTTGGCCTAATATGGGACTTCCTCAGGGACCAGAAACCATAAAAACAAGTATATAAATAGTACAAAAATGCCTAACATACCCTCCAGCAGCTGCTTGGGATTTATTTAGCAAAAACAGCATTACACTATTGTGTATCTCTTTTTCAGATTTTTTAAAGGTGTATTCCCACATTGTTTTAAAAATGATAAACTCAGATTTCCTCACTGTCACCTAATGCCTTCTCTGCTTACTAACTTTTCCTCCATTCCAGTGTTGCTTCATGGGAGTTACTTTTGTGTAACACCCACGTCCTAGCCATCCTCCACTCTGCCTCTGTACTGGCATCGAAATGGAATGACGTTCCTATACTCCCTAGCTGGCACTAAAAGTTTGAAGTGCCGGCTAGGGAGTTTCCATAGCAACCACAGACCATGTCCTGTGGTTGCTTTGGGAAGAGAACAGGGTGACCTGTCCTACTGCCTTCGAGGCACTGACTGACAGCTGGAAGAAAAAATAATTTTTAAACCCCTAATTGGGGTTCTGCCAAAATTTTTAAAAATAAAATGGCCGCGGGCGGCGAGGGAGCTGTAAGCAGTGATCTCCCTGCTCAGCTCCCTCGTGCGCACAGCAGTGCTGCTGGAGCTGGAATATAACGTCACTCCGGCTCCTGCATCACTAAGAGGCGCGCAAGAGAGCTTAGCAGCCCCACTGGACCCCAGGGACTCCATGCCCGCAGTCCTAAAGGTAGGGTGGCTGGGTGGAGTAAAATGTAAAAAAAGAAAAAAATGGTACGTGTGTCTGTTAGGGAGTTTGTATGTGTTTGTGTGTCTGTCAAAGAGTATATGTGTGTTTGTCAGTGAGAGTGAATGTGTGCTTGTCAGTGAGTGTGTGAAAGTATATGTGTTTGTCAGTGAGAATATATCTGTTCTTGTCAGTGAGAGTACATATGTGTTTGTATGTGTGTCAGTGTGTGTATCTGTGTGTCAAGGTTTGTGTATGTGTCACTGTGTGTATCTAAGTGTGTGTGTGTGTATGTGCCAGTGTGTATCAGTGCGTTTGTATGTGCCTGTGTGTGTGTGTGTATGTCAGTGTGTGTGTATCTGAGTGTGTCAGTTTATGTATGTGCCAGTGTGTATCTGTGGGTGCAAGTGTGTGTATGTCACTGTGTGTATCTGAGTGTGTGTGTGTATTTGTGAGTCAAGATGTGTGTATCTGTCTGTCAGATGTGTCAGATACACACACACACACACACACACACAGATGCACTCTGACACCTTGACACACTGGCACAAACAAACACATAAACGCACACCGTGACACACAAATATACACACACACACACACACACACACTGTGTGTCAAGGTGTGTGTATCTGTGTGCCACTATGTGCCAGTGTGTGTATCTGTGTGTCAGATATATATACACACACACACACACACACACTGGCACATACAAGCACAGATACTGTTTTTGAGTGTGAGACATGGGCTCTAAGGTTTTTATAGGGAACCACTTTTAAACCTTGCAATGCCTGGTTGAGTTCTCGTATAGCACATAGATGTTGCTGGCTTCATTTTGAAATGCTCAAGGCTGTTTTATTGAGCTTCATGATGCAGATTAATAACTGCTTGTATACTTTCTGTAGGTAATGAAAACTGTTTAGAAGTACTATTAGAACAAAAATCATTCCGGAATTTCCAGGGAAATCTCTTCTCTCCCTTACATTGTGCAGTGTAAGTAACATCATTATCATGTCTGTTAAATGATATAATTATCATATACCCTGTTTACAATGTGAAATTTTTGATACATTGATAATGTTGTAATGTACGGTTGTGCTTAAAAGTTTCCGTGCCCTAGCAGAAATTGTGAAATTTTGGCATTGATTTTGAAAATATGACTGATCATGCAAAATAATGTATTTTATTGAAGGATAGTGATTATATGAAGACATTTTTGTTGTTTGGCTCCTTTTTAAATCATAATAACAGAAATCACCCAAATGACCTTGAGCAAAAGTTTACATACCTTGAATCTTTGGCCTTGTTACAGACACAGAAGGTGACGCACATGGGTTAACATGGTAATTAAAGGTTAATTTCCCAGATCTGCAACTTTTTATATTGCAATTAGTGTCTGTGTGTTTGTTAGCTCTCACGTGGCTGCACTGAGCAGGCTAGATACTGAGCCATGGGGAGCAGAAAGAACTGTCAAAAACCTGCGTAATAAAGTAATGGAGAGAGGCGGCTCTCTAATTAGGCAATTTAGGCAAAGCCTTAGGCCTTGCGGCTGCCTAAATCGCCTCGGGGCAGACTACCATAGACTGAGGACCCGACACAGGAGGGGGCTCGGCGGCTTGCCTATAATGCCGCCACGTTCGAGGAACCTCCAGTCAGTCTGCCCGGGAGAGAGCCAGCCTCCTGTCTGCAGCTCCGCCGGGAGTGAGCTGCCGAGTGAAGTGTCTCGCGGGTTACCACGGCAACGCTCTGACTGGAGATCGCAAAATTTACCACGTGGTCTGCAGCTCACTCCCGGCGGAGGGCCGGACCACCGGGGAGAGAGGGCACCCACAGGACCACCAGGAAAGGTATTTATGGACGCCCTCCCCCTGTCATTGCCCCTCCACTCCCCTACCCCCTGTCACTGCCCCTCCACCCCACCTACCCCCTGTTACTGCCCCTCCATCCACCTACCCCCTGTTACAACCCCCTGTCACTGCCCCTCCACCCTCCTACCCTTGTTATGGCCACTCCACCCCACCTGTTACAACCCCCACCCCCTGTCACTGCCCATCCTAACCCCGGTCACTGCTCCTCCACTGCCTGTTAATGCCCCTCCACCCCCTATTACTGCCCCATCCAACCCCTGCCACTGCCCCTCCAACCCCAGTACTACTCTTCCTACCACTGCCCCTCCACCCCGCTTCTGACTGTTACTACCCCTATCCACTGTCACTGCCCCCTACCCCCTGTCACTGCCCCTCCACCCCACCTCCCCCCTGTTACTACCCCTCTATCCCCCTGTCACTGCCCCTCTACCCCATCCCGTTACTGCCTCTCCATCCTCCCACCCCCTGTTACTGCCCTTCCGCCCCTCTACCCCTGTCACTAACCCTTCATCTCCCCACCCCCTGTTATTACCCCTACTGCCCCCCCACCCCCTGCCCCCTGTCACTTCCCCTCCTACATCTCCCTACCCCTTGTCACTGCCCCTCCACCCCCTCCCCCTGTTACTGCCACTCCACACCCCTACCCCCTGTCACTGCCCCTCCACCCCCTGTCACTGCCCCTCCTTCCCCCGTCACTGCCCCTCCATCCCCCCGTCACTGCCCCTCCATCCCCCCGTCACTGCCCCTCCATCCCCCCGTCACTGCCCCTCCATCCCCCCGTCACTGCCCCTCTATCCCCCCGTCACTGCCCCTCTATCCTCCCGTCACTGCCCCTCTACTCCTTCTACCCCCTGTCACGGCCCCTCTACTGCCCCTACCCCTGTCACGGCCCCTCTACTCCCCCCTACCCCCTGTCACTGCCCCTCTACTACCCCTACCCCCTGTCACTGCCCCTCCAACCCCCCTTCGGCCTGTTACTACCCCTTTCCCCTGTCACTTCCACCCTACCCACTGTCACTGCCCCTCCACCCCAACCCCCTGTCACTGCCCCCCACCATCAACCCCCGACACCATGTCACAGCCCCTCCAGCTCCCTTACCCTCTCACAGCTCCCCTACCATGTCACAGCCCACACACCCACCATCTCAAAGCCACCCACACATATTGTCACAGCCACCCCTACCCTGGGTCTGAGTGCCCAACATATCCGAAAAGCGCTCAGATCCCACAAACTCAGCCGAAACGCCACCGGGGTATAGTTTAGACCAACCGCACACAAGGTGCCTCCCCAAAAAGGTTCCATGAAATCAGGCTGTGAGGTCAGTCTTTTCGGGAGTATCAAATATGTGAAACACAAGGCATGAATTGTTCATGCAGACATTCTTTCTGTGTATCTTGTTCAGGAGTTTACTCCCCCGAAACCAACTCTGTTAGTATGAATCCCCATGAACGTAACTGAAGATGGAAGTCTCAGCGGTGTTTGCGCCATCGAGTGTCTGATTTTAGTTCCATACACTCGATGACCAATAACACTGTCTCTGTTCGTGGCTATAGATGGCCGCCGCAACGTGTTTGCACATACGAACGGCGACCACCCAGCCAATCGCTTGGAATGTTCAGGTTGTTGTGGTTAGTGGAGGTGTGAACAGAGGTTACTGGGGTTAACGAGCGGCACACTCCACATATGGGTGGTCGAACAAGACGTTGTTAATATGTGAAGTGACTGCTATTTTACCGAACGGTCAGATGAACAGGGGAAAGAACACGATGATCCAGGGACTATGAGCTTGAAACATAGGAAATAACAGGGGAGACAATATACGGACAGCCCATACCAGGGATAAGGGTAACAGTCCAAGGTCATTCCGCTACACTGCTCCCCCGTGACCACACAGTCGGGATGTCCCGGAGGCTCAGGGATAATTTTTCCAGTTTTGTCTGTCTAGACAACCCGTCAGCATTTCCATTCTGTTTACCGGTGTGGAAAGGTATTATAAGTCTCAAGGCTGCAGCGCCAAACTCACCACCACTTGGTTTAGCCAGACTAACTGGTTGTAATCCGTGAGCAAAGAGAAGGGCTGTCCGTACAAATAGGGTTGCAACTTTTTCAGGGCCCAGACATTCCTTCTCGATAGCAGCGTAGCTTACTTCTCGGGGTAACAGCTTGCGACTGATGTAAGCTGTAACGGCTACCCAGATAGAGAGAGGGTTTCTGCCGTTGAAGACGTCCTTTTTCCCTGCAAGCTGCTGTGGAGAAGTAGGCTGATGTAATCCCATCCACGATATCCAGAGTGAGGAGCAGGTTCAGCTGTAAACAGGAGCAGAATAATATTCCCAAATAATCCCCTTCCAAGAACGAGACGAGGCTACGTTTTGAAGGGTCAAGATGAACTGAGGACTGGAACACCCAGCCTGCTTTTTATTAGGAATAGATACACACAGAACACTCCCAGGGGGAGGATGAAAACAACCAATAATACAGATGGTAACACCCCCACGTCTCCTCCCCTCAGATAACTACATAACCCAATTAAAATGTCCACATTTTTCCACCAGTTCTGGATGTACCCCAAAAACAGGGGGTACAGCTTTAAATCCGGTAGCGCTGGATAGCTCTCCTTCAGGGGGACAATATATCCAAAAATCACCCCATTCGGATGTATAGTTCGGGAGATACAACGTTCCAAAGTTTTGACCGACCGCACAGACCAACTAGCCGAAATTAGTTCCATGAGTTTTGGCCTTGCGGTCGGTCTCCGTTCGCACGGTAAAAAGGTATGATATTCTTGCCATCCATGCGAATCGCGGGGTTCGCTGGAATCCCCATAGATGATTGCATATAACTACCGAACGAGGGGACGTTCGGTAGTTTCCGTACGAACTTATGGAGGTCTGGAGGACTCAGCGGTGTTCGCCTGTTTGCGTATCCGTTTTCAGTTCCATGCGGTTACAGGCAAACACCGCTGTTCGCACACAAGATGGCCGCGAACACGTGCAAAGTCCCGAAATGGCGGCCACCTCTGTATTACACGCGAAATTCGCACGGAACCAGACGAACAGAGGAATGAAACGAATGGATGTGTAAGTTGCAATTCCCTTGTTTGTTTCACATCCATCAGAGGTTGGGAGGGATCTGTTACACTGCTCCCCTTTTGTGGAACACTCCGGCAGACCCGGATTGATCCTTTTCGGGTCAACTTGGGGCTGTCCGGTCCTTTGTTAGGGCAATAGTTCTGTTTGTCTGGACAGACCGTCCGCGTTCCCATTAAACTTGCCAGGGCGATATTGGATGGAGAAATTGTATGGCTGTAGTGCGAGACTCCATCTCAGTAAGCGTCCATTATCTCCAGCTACTCTGTTCAGCCATACAAGGGGGTTATGATCAGTAATTAAGGTGAATTCTTGACCATACAGATATGGGGTCAATTTCTTTAGTGCCCAGACCAGGGCTAAGCACTCTTTTTCCACTGCCGCGTAACTCACTTCTCTAGGTAACAGTTTTCTGCTGAGATACGCGACAGGGTGTTCGCCCCCGTCTTCGCCGACCTGGCTTAGCACTGCCCCCAGTCCGTACATGGACGCATCTGTGTGGACGACAAATCTTTTGTTAGGGACGGGGGCAGACAAAACAGGTGCATTGATTAAGGCTTGTTTCAAGGTTTGAAATGCTGTTTCACAGGCGGGAGACCACAGGACTACCCTAGGTAAATTTTTCTTTGTTAGATCTGTCAAGGGTTTGGCGATGGCGCTGTAGTCAGGGACAAATCTCCTGTAGTACCCTGCTGTCCCTAAAAATGCTAACACTTGTGTCTTAGTGTGGGGTGTGGGCCAATTGGCTACGGCCTCTACTTTAGCGGGTTCTGGTCGTTGTTTCCCACACCCCACCCTGTGTCCCAAATACTGGACTTCAGCCATGCCAAAGTTACACTTCTCCGGCTTCAGAGTTAGGCCGGCGGCCCTAATCTGATCCAACACAGTCTCTATGTGCTGTAGGTGTTCCCCCCAAGTCTCGCTATAGATCGCAATGTCATCCAGGTATGCGCAAGCGAAGTCCTGGAAGCCATCAAGGAGGCGGTCCACTAAGCGCTGAAAGGTAGCTGGGGCGTTTTTCATCCCGAAGGGCATGACCTTAAACTGGTACAGGCCAAACGGGGTGACAAACGCCGACTTAGGGATAGCGTCCTTGGCCAGGGGAATCTGCCAGTACCCCTTGCACAAGTCAATGGTGGTCAGATAGCGTCCCCTGGCAATGCGATCCAATAGCTCGTCTACTCGGGGCATGGGGTATGCGTCTGTCACAGTTCGGTCGTTGAGGCGTCGATAATCGACACAGAACCGGGTCGTCCCATCCTTTTTGGGGACTAGGACGACGGGAGATGCCCAGGGACTGTCGGATGGCTCTATAACCCCTAGTTTTAACATCTCCTGAATCTCCTTCCTCATCTCTTCTTTTACAGCCTCGGGAATTCTATAGGGATGTTGTCGGAGCGGGGCTTGTCCTGGGGTTTCTACGTAATGGGTCGCTACAGGTGTGTAACCTGGCTCCTGGGAAAAGGTTAACCTCTTTTCAACTAGTAGTTGTTGGAGTTGTTCTCGTTCTGTGGGAGTTAATCGCTCCCCTAGCTGTACCGTATTAAGCAGAGTTTTGGACTCGGGGTTGGCTAATAGATCAGGGATGGGGAGACTGTCAGGGTCCTCAGTGGCGGGGATGCATATGGCGGCTATGTCTTCGGGCCGTTCTTGGTATTCCTTTAATAGGTTTATATGAAAGGACTTCTGTATCTTTTCGTCCTTGCTACTGGCAATGATATAGGTGGTGTCACAGACCTGGGCTACTACTTTGTAGGGGCCTTGCCAGGAGGTCTGCAATTTATTTCCTCGAACGGGTTTAAGTACTAGAACTTTCTGTCCTACCTGGAATGTTCTCAGCCTAGCGTTCCGATCGTACCAATGTTTCTGCCGACCCTGGGCCGCATGGAGATGATCCCGGGCCATCCGGGCTAACTGTTCCATACGGTCCCGCATTTCTAGCACATATGGTACGATGGGGACACCTTCGTGTTCCGTCTCTCCCTCCCAGTGCTCTCGGATGAGGTCGAGGGGGCCTCGCACCCTCCGTCCATAGAGCAGTTCAAAGGGAGAGAACCCAGTGGACTCCTGCGGCACCTCCCGGTAAGCAAACAGGAGGTGTGGCAAAAATCGCTCCCAGTCTCTGTATTCCGCCGTAAAGGTCCGTAGCAATTGCTTTAGGGTACCATTAAAGCGTTCACAGAGACCGTTAGTCTGGGGGTGGTACGGTGAACTAAGCAGGGGCTTAATACCACAGACCTTCCACAACTGCTGGGTTAAGTCTGCGGTAAACTGGGTCCCTCTGTCCGACAAGATTTCCTGGGGAAATCCTACTCTGGTGAATATCCCGACTAGCGCACTGGCGACAGTGTCAGCCTGGATATTCGTCAGAGCGACGGCTTCTGGGTAGCGGGTGGCATAGTCCACCACGGTAAGAATGTATTTCTTACCAGAGGGACTGGGGTTAGGTAGGGGTCCTACTAGATCGACTGCCACCCTGCTAAATGGTTCCTCGATCACAGGCATAGGGGACAGTCGAGCTTTCGGATGATCCCCTCTCTTCCCCACCCTCTGGCATACATCACACGTGCTACAGTAACGGCGCACGTCCTTCGAGATTCCTGGCCAAAAGAAGGTCTGAGTGATTCTGTAGGTTGTGCGGTTACCCCCTAGATGTCCTGCTAACGGAATGTCGTGGCCAATTCGGAGAAGCTCCAATCGGTACTTTCTAGGTACCACTAATTGGCGCTTCTGCGAAGGAGCACAGCCTCTCTTCCTGCCTTCGGTTAATCTGTATAATCGGTCCCCCTCCCATATAAACCGTTCCCGCTCATCCCCTCTATTGTCAGCTAGCTCTCGGTACTTTCGGAGGGTGGGGTCCTGTCTAGTTTCCCTCCCAAACTCCTCTGGGGTGTCCCAAGCTAGCGGTCTCTCGGTAGTGTCATTGCTAGGTGTCTGTCGGTGGCTTACCTGGGTCTCCCGACCTGTTGGCAGATCGTCCTCGATACGGGTCTGTGAGCGGGTGGTCACGGGGCAAGCCGCAGCAGTAGTGGGTAAAAAGGCCGAGGCTAGAGGGCCAATATCATTGCCCAACACGACCTCAGCGGGTAGGTTGTCCATAATGCCCACCGTGGTCTTTCCTGACCCGACTCCCCAATCCAAGTGTACCCGGGCGGTGGGTAAGCGAAAGACAGCCCCCCCTGCGACCCGAACAGCAACAGTACGGTTAGACACAAGTTCTGGTTTCACCAGATGCTTTTGTATTAAAGTGATGGTAGCGCCAGTGTCCCTTAGGCCTTGTGCTATCTGTCCATTTACACGCACCTCCTGACGGTGGTGCTGGCGATTATCTGGGGAAGCCGCTTGGATGGGGTTGGCCTCATATAATATTCCCAGGCATTCCTCAGGACTCCCTTCAATTTCCAGGCAGTGAGCAGCAGCGGGGCGTGAAGATGGGCTTTCGGTGTTAGATGTGCGCCTCCAGTTATTATTGGCTGATCCCAACGGGCAAACACGGGCAATATGTCCCAGGTTGCCGCAGCGATGACACGTCACTTTGTAGGATTCCCGGGGCTGGTTGTTAGACCCTTGAGGACGTGGAGGTCCTGGGGGTACCGGGGCCCGGAATTCTGTGCGTGCAGCGTAGGTTGGGGTGCGGGCCTCTGTTCTAGGTGCTGGTCGTGTAGTACCTTGGCTCACTTTTCTCGTTTCCACATATTCGTCCGCTAGTCGTGCTGCCTCATTTAAGTTGGCTGGGCGGCGATCTCTCACCCAATCCTGTGTATCCGCCGCCAAATCTTGGAAGAAATGTTCCATCAAGAACAATTGTAGCACTTCTTCTCCGGTGTTAGCATTGCACCCTTGCATCCAATGTGATGCCACCCTTTGTAGCTTGTTTGCCCATTCCATGTGGGAGTCCGCTGCCTTCTTTTTGGACTCCCGGAAGCGACGGCGATACGCCTCTGGGGTGACTGCGTATCGGGTGAGTAGTGCGGCTTTCACCCGCTGATATTGTGTGATATCTTCGGCCGTGAGTGCCCGAAAAGCCTCATTTGCTTTTCCTGAAAGTTTTCCAGCCAGAATAGTAACCCATTGGTCTGGAGGTATCTGGTGCAGTGAGCACTGCCGCTCAAAATCTGCCAAATATCCATCAATTTCTTCCTCATTTTCTGCAAACGCTTTAAATGCAGTAAATGGTATTTTCTTCCCTGCAGCAACGGGAGGAGGAGTAGGAACTATATGTGTACTAGCTTGTTGTGCCAATACATGTTCCGTGTCTTGCCTCCTCTTAGTCTCGATCTCCTCTTTTGCGTTCTTGAACAGTCTGTCTAATAGCTCCGTGGTCTTTTCTGGATATAATGCTAATCTTCGCTGTACAATAGCAGTGAGTACATCGTTCTCGCTGACCGGTGCAATAGGTTCAGTTACCTCCATGGATCTATCCATTTCGTCCAGCTCCAGTAGGTCAGCTATCAGCTCTCTCCTTGGTCTGTTACTGGCACTCCTACCACGATTTTCCAATAGATCTTTCAGTGTGGGTCTTTTCAGCTTGGCATACTGAGACTCCATTCAGCACTTGCTCCTTGGGCAAAAAGAACCATCCCACCGCTGCCAACCAATGTAACGGCTACCCAGATAGAGAGAGGGTTTCTGCCGTTGAAGACGTCCTTTTTCCCTGCAAGCTGCTGTGGAGAAGTAGGCTGATGTAATCCCATCCACGATATCCAGAGTGAGGAGCAGGTTCAGCTGTAAACAGGAGCAGAATAATATTCCCAAATAATCCCCTTCCAAGAACGAGACGAGGCTACGTTTTGAAGGGTCAAGATGAACTGAGGACTGGAACACCCAGCCTGCTTTTTATTAGGAATAGATACACACAGAACACTCCCAGGGGGAGGATGAAAACAACCAATAATACAGATGGTAACACCCCCACGTCTCCTCCCCTCAGATAACTACATAACCCAATTAAAATGTCCACATTTTTCCACCAGTTCTGGATGTACCCCAAAAACAGGGGGTACAGCTTTAAATCCGGTAGCGCTGGATAGCTCTCCTTCAGGGGGACAATATATCCAAAAATCACCCCATTCGGATGTATAGTTCGGGAGATACAACGTTCCAAAGTTTTGACCGACCGCACAGACCAACTAGCCGAAATTAGTTCCATGAGTTTTGGCCTTGCGGTCGGTCTCCGTTCGCACGGTAAAAAGGTATGATATTCTTGCCATCCATGCGAATCGCGGGGTTCGCTGGAATCCCCATAGATGATTGCATATAACTACCGAACGAGGGGACGTTCGGTAGTTTCCGTACGAACTTATGGAGGTCTGGAGGACTCAGCGGTGTTCGCCTGTTTGCGTATCCGTTTTCAGTTCCATGCGGTTACAGGCAAACACCGCTGTTCGCACACAAGATGGCCGCGAACACGTGCAAAGTCCCGAAATGGCGGCCACCTCTGTATTACACGCGAAATTCGCACGGAACCAGACGAACAGAGGAATGAAACGAATGGATGTGTAAGTTGCAATTCCCTTGTTTGTTTCACATCCATCAGAGGTTGGGAGGGATCTGTTACATAAGCTACGGGATGTTCTCCGCCATCGGGCCCGACTTGGCTCAGTACTGCCCCCAATCCAAACATAGAGGCATCTGTATGAACGAGAAAGCGTTTAGTTGGATTGGGAGCTGCCAAGACGGGGGCATATATAAGTGCTTGTTTCAATTGTTGGAATTCTTACTCACACTCCAGGGCCCAGACTACTTGAAGGCTTTTACGGGTAAGGTTGATGAGGGGTTTGGCCAGGGCACTAAATTGGGCATAAACTTCCTATAGTACCCTGCTGTCCCCAGAAAGGTTAGCACCTGAGTCTTCGTCCTTGGGGTTGAAGACCGAGGTACTGTACCTTGGCCATGACTATATTACACTTGGTGGGCTTAAGGGTCATGCCCCCTTCCCTGATCCTGTTTAAGATATGTGGGCCAAGTGCTCCTGCCATGTATCGCTAAAAATGGCGATATCATCGAGGTATGCTTAGACATAGTCTTGGAACCCATCTAGGAGCCGATCCACCATCCTCTGGAAAGTAGCCGGAGCGTTTTTCATTACAAACGACATCACCTCCAATTGATACAGGCTGAATTTTTATCACTAAAAATTGCGATATTGTCGAGGTATGCCCAGGCATAGTCTTGGAACCCATCTAGGAGCCGATCTACCATCCTCTGAAAGTAGCCGGAAAATTTTTCATCAGGGATCTGCCAATACCCCTTACAAAGATAAATTGTAATTGGCCCCTAGCCATCCGGTCTAATAGCTCATCTATCCTGGGCATCGGATAGGCATCTGACACGGTCTTATCGTTCAACCTTCCGGTAATCCATGCACAAACGGGTCGTACCATCCCGTTTCAGTACGAGGACTACTGGGGAGGCCCAGGGGCTGTCAGAAGGCTCAATAACCCCCAGTTGGAGCATTTCCTGGATCTCCTTGCTCATATTTTCCCTTAACAGTAATAAAAAAAAATAAAGAGAGGGTGCGCAAGAGATAGGTGTGATAACAAGATATTGACAGATTTTATACATATTCACACTTGTCCTTCAATATACGTGAGTTCCACCTAAATATAAGAATACTCCATAGCATAATTCTGTATTATATATGCAATGCCAAATTTCAACTCACAATTTGTAGAGCCAAGTATAGTAGGCTCTGACTATAACAGCTTTTCAAATATCTCTTCAGGTGATCCTCCACTCCTCCACTTGTTCAGATACCACCGCTGGTGCCAGGAATCAGCAGAGTAATAATATATCGGTACAGAGTTAGTGATACTTTTAAATGACTTTAATAAAATAAAGTAAATATAAACAGGATCAAAATACATACAAAATTCAAATAACACTGACGCGTTTCGACCAATCCGGTCATTTTTTAAAGTGTATTGTTTGTTTCTCTATTTCTGTCTTTTATACCCCACTGGAGACTTTCATTTGGCACCGGCTGCTTCTTTCCCGCCTATTTTCTCGTTTGCCGCCTTTTTTCTCCACTTCCGTCTCGGTCTGATGACGTAGTTTCGCTTCCGTTCCGATCTCCATTTTTCTGACATCATCAATTTCGCTGGATCCCGGATATGATTGTAATCATTTCTTTAGGCTAGCTCTGCCATTTTTGAAAGTCCGAATTTGAGTATAATTCATATAATAGTCCTGGCAAAAACCCCTTTTAAATATTCTAGCTAATAAAACATCTTAAAAAACATTGTAATAAAAATTACTTCAAACAGTTTAAAATATAAATCAAAAACATTTCAGTCATATTTATTTACACCACCTATGAAATTCAATCTTTAAAAAAAAGGTAAAATATACACCAAAACACTTCAATCTCTTTTTTTAAAATAACTTTTTGGTTTTGGATACTGGGGAAGTCGTACACATACATACATACATACATACGTATATATGTATATATATATATATATATGTATATATATATATATATATATATATATATGATAAACAATACACAAGATCCAGCGCACTCTCCTATCTACTAAACAGCAACTTCAATGTTGACAGATTTCATTCGTTTTTAAAAGTTTTTTTTAAAAACACCTAATCTAATCTAGGCAAAAAAATAATGGGGATTTAGTTACATTATATGATCATACATTGCATAAGCCTGCCACAACGTCAATGTACCCCATCTTTGGCAGGTCCTACTCTCACAGTCTAATGTCTGCTCTTATGAGATTGACCCACTTACTTGGGAAAAAAATCCATCTGAGGCTCTCTGCAGTACAAGGCTAAATAGGGACCTGAGATGAGGCACCTGTAACAGGGAGGGGTGCAAAACCAAGGAGTTGGCTAGACTCCCAAATATATACATATATGAAACATGGGGGATGGTTGCACTCACCTGAACATGCTTAAATGGGGTGCTGCTGGGGGCCATGTATATGTATATGGAACACCTTGTCCCACTTGCACTTCTGGGATTCGGTATGGGGTTTGGCGCAACAGGAGTTGACCTGGCGTCTCTACCGGGTGAGAAGCCAAACGAATGTACGTAGGTACATTGGAGAAGGTATATTTATTTTCCACTAAGAGCTGCTGTACCTCAATCTGCTCCTGTGGGTTCAACCGGTCTCCCAATTTGACCTCCTCTATCTCACCTGATTGACTCCCGTCCCCTAGGAGGTCGGGCAGGGGAAGGTTGTCAAAGTCCTCAGAGGCAGGGGCACAGATCGCAGCCACCTCATCTGCTTACTCGTGGTAGGGCTTCAACATGGAGCATGTGTCGCCCTCCTGCTCCAGAGCAAGGGCCGATCACATAAGTGGTGTCGCACTTTTGCACTTGGTATGGGCCCTGCCAGGCAGCCTGTAGCTTGCCATTCCGGACAGGTTTTAAAATTAAAACTTTCTGCCCTACCTGAAAGCTACAGTCCCTGGCACCTTGATTGTGCCAAGTGCACTTGCGGTTCTGTGCTGCCTGAAGATTCTCTCAAACGGACCTAGTCAACTCTTCCAGATGGTTACGATCCCCCTCCCAGTGTTCTCAGATAAAGTCTAAGGGCCCCCTCACCCGCCTCCCGAAGAGTAACTTGAACGGGGAGAACCCTGTGGACTCCTGCGGCACCTCCCGGTAAGCAAACAGGAGGTGAGGCATGAATCTCTGCGAACGTCCGGAACATTTGTTTTAACATTCTGTTGAACCGTTCACAAAGACCACTGGTCTGGGGGCGGTAAGGAGAGCTCACAATCTGCTTAATGCCACAGAGGGATAAGGTGGTGGGTGATCTCTGCGGTGAACTGAGTACCCCGATCCAACACTATCTCCCGGGGGAATCTCATGCGGAAGAAGATTCGCATCAGGGCTTTGCTATGGTTTCCGCCTGTATGTTGGTCAGCGCCACTGCCTCTGGGTACCTGGTAGCATAGTCCACCGCTGTGAAGATGTATTTCTTGCCAGAGGGGCTAGGCTTAGCTACGGGTCCCACCAGTTCTACCGCTATCCGGCTAAATGGTTCCTCAATTATGGTGAGAGGGTAAAGTTTGGCCTTGTGGCGGTCTCCCCTCTTACCTACTCTCTGGCAAGTATAGCACGTTTGGCAATACCGCCGAATATCATGAGAAATCCCTGGCTAACAGTTTTGGATAAGCTGGTATCTGGTACAATTCCTCCGGTGAGGCCTGGGGCTCAAAAGGTGACGTGAGCCTCCCTAGATCATTTCCCAACAGCACTTCCGCCGGTAGCTCCAGCATCAACCCCACCTCCAGCTCCCCAATTTAGGTGTACTCTGGCAGTAGGCAGTCGGTACACTTTTCCCCCAGCTACCCTTACGGCCAGTGTATTCTGGGTCTTTGCACTGCTCAGCACCAAGTGGCTTTTTACCTAGGTAAGCATGGCTCCTGTATCATGGAGCCCTTGGACTTCCTTCTCTGCCAAGATGACTGTCTGACGGTGATGCTGGTGATTATCTGTGTCCACCTGTAGTGGGTCTCCTTCGTTCAGGACTTCACAGTGCTCTACAGTTGGGGCAGGAGCGGCATACTGGGCTGGAGAGTGGGGGTGGTCCCGGGCGGATCCATGGAGTCCAGTCCCGGTTCTGGGGGCAATCTCTGCGCATGTGCCCCATCTTTCTACAGATGTGGCACTGGAATTGGTTTTGTGAGTGGAAGCAAGGTTGTTGAGCAATAGGGTTACTAGTTGCCCAGGAGGTGTTGCTGCAGAAGGGCCTGGACTAGACTTCCCTCTGCTGTCTGCGAGAATCCATATACTCATTGGCCCACCTTGCTGCTTCGGTGATGGAAGTGTGATTGCGGTCCTTTACCCACTCCTGGATGTCTGGTACCAACCTGTTGAAGAATTGCTCCATTAATACTAATTGTAGCAAGTCTTCCATTGTGCGGGCTGTATGTGCTTGTACCCACCTAAGGGCAGCTCTATGTAACTGGCAGGCCTATTCAGAGTGTGAGTCTTTGTCAGTCTTTTTTAAGACTCTAAACCGCCTTCGGTATGCCTGTGGTGTAATAGCATACCTGACAAGTATCACTTCTTTTACCCGGCCATAATTCCTAATCTCCTCGTCGGGGACAGTGCGGTAAGCCTCTGCTGCTCTCCCTGATAGTGGGCTTGCCAATATGGGAACCCATTCATCCACATCAATTTTATGTAGGGCGCATTGTCTTTCAAAATCTTGGAGGAACGCATCAATATCCTCCTTTTCCTCTACAAAGTTTTTACAAGCATTATAGGGTATTTTAGGCTTGCCCTCTGGTACCATTGTCACTGTTTGGTTCCTTTCGGGAGTTTGTTGATCCCTCTGCCTTAATATAAACTCCTGAACTTCTGACAAGGTTCGGGCAATGATGTCTGTCGATGGGTTTCCATCATAAAATGACAGACAAATTGTAATTCCCTTTCCAATGCCGTCGGTTTCCGTTCGTGTACCGAACCGCTCCGTTCGTGCGCCGAACCGCCATTGGTTCGGTATTCTGCTATAATTTTGGCAATGAGGGTAGCTTTCTACTTGTTGCTTGCTGATATCCCTCTTGCCTCTAGGAGATCCTTTAGCGTGGACCGTTTTAGGATGGAGTAGTTTTAACGGGCACCTCCATCGACTGGGCACCTCCATTGACGGACACTTCCTAGCTGACACCGAGGACCATAAGCACTGCACCGGATACCACAACCACCGCAGACTCCACAACCGCCATAGCTTAACTGGATTCTCGACATCTTCCTTCCACCCTGAATCAACCTCTGACATCCAGGACTCTGTGGGAAAGACCTCTCTTCCAGGAGAGCGTATGAGGAACAGCTCTTAAAAGAGCTAAGTGATTAGAGCTCAGGGGAGTATACAAAGTATAGCAATCCCCATTGTGATTATAGCAGTTCCCTACAATAATGTGACAAGGCTACGTATTAAGGGTTAAGCAGATCAGAACAGACTGAACTGAGGATTTAGTGCTTCTTATATACAAGTTTTCCCACAAGGATACCACCCATGTGGACCTTGTTGGGCACTGAAAACACTAACTCAACAACCAATCATTTATAGTTACACAGTTAAACACTCCCATTCATTACTGTACATTCCTCCCCTCTGCTTGGGAGATAATTGAGTTAATTGTTGTCAGCTCAATTATCTCCAAGTGAAAAATGTACTTTTTACTCAATTTTTAGAACTTCAAAATTATACATTCAATTCCTATAAAACTTACATTTTCAGAATGAGTATAATTAGGGAACAAACATATCCAAAAATCATATGAATTGGTCCAGTGGTTTCGGAGATAGCTGGAAGTCTCATTTGAACGACCGCCAGATTTTGCTGTGCAGCCGGGCCCTTCACCACAGTTCAAATACCGTTCGAATGCACGAACGGGGGCGGTCGTGCAAATATGCAATGTTAATGTGGCTTTCGTATTGTCGGTGGCCCCTTCGACTACTTTGGCTGCATCCGAAGTGCCACTTAAAAAGTGCAGAACTTTACCAGTACAATTTAAAGGGCCAGAAACAGTCTCCAAAATGCAATAGCCATAAAAAGAGGTTTTTAAATGGCAATACCTCCCAGGGGCCATAGTCACAAGACAAAAGGCTAGCCATTAGTCCTCTCCAAGAACAAGTGGCGAAGGGCAATTTGTAACAGTAGTCAATCAACATCCATGGTCCATTTGGCACTGCTGACTCCTCTGGTACTTGCTCCTCTGTAAGCTCTTTATCCCACTTCAACCACCAATGTAGCGGAGCCCTAGTCCTAGCAAGGGACTCTCCACCGCTGGTTTCTCCAACATACACTCAGGAACAAGTAGAATACTCCAAGGAATCACCCACCTCCTCCCCAGCAACTATATGGCACTCAGCTCTGGGAGTATAACTGGTTTTAATGGAGCGACACACAGCCTTTTATGTGAGTCTCCATGCAAGGGGTTTCCAAATACACATTTCAGGGGCATTTCCCACTGGACCTGAGAGAAGACTGAGACAAAATACACAACATAACTACATTACCTCTCAGTTCCAGGACATGTATAATAATAATCACCCCAAAACATACAATCCCCACAAGTCCTATATCCCCGGATAGCCTGGGTCTAAGCACCCAACATATCTAAAAAGCGCTCATATCCCACAAATGCAGCCGAAACGCCACCGGGGTATAGTTTAGACTGACCGCACATTAAGTGCCTCCCAAAAAAGGTTCCTTGAACTCAGGCTGTGCGGTCGGTCTCTTTCGGGAGTATCAAATATGTGAAACACAAGGCATGAATTATTCGTACAGACATTCTTTCTGTGTATCTTATTCGGGAGTTTGCTCTCCCAGAACGCCACTCTGTTCGTATGAATCCCCACAAACGTAACTGAAGGTGTTCGCGCCGTCGAGTGTCCGATTTTAGTTCCATACACTCGATGATCAAACACTGCTGTCTCTGTTCATGGCTAAATATGGCCGCCGCCACGTGTTCGCACATACAAATGGCGGACACCCAGCCGACCGCTTGTAATGTTCAGGTTATTGCGGTTGGTGGAGGTGTGAAGAGGTTACTGGGGTTAACGAGCAGCACACTCCACATATGGGTAGTCTGGCATTCGGTAATTTGTTCGGTTGTCGAACAAGAGATTGTTAATATGTGAGGTGACTGCTATTTTACAGAACGGCCAGACGAACAGGGGAAAGAACAAGATGATCCAGGGACTATGAGCTCGAAACACAGGAAATAACAGGTGGGACAAGATAGGGACAGCCCATAGCAGGAATAAGGATAACAGTCCAAGGTTTATTCCGCTACACTCATCCTTCTACATTAATATAGTCCTGCCACATTAACCCCGTTAATCTTGTCACACTGCCCTCCATTCATTCTGTTACACTGAATCAAAAGAAAAAGGGTAGTTGCGCACACAATGGTATATTGTAGATACAATAAATGGTATCTAAAAGGTATAAGCATAAAAGACCATCATAGCGTAATATGAAATTCTATAATTATATAAAAGGAGATAATATAGAAAACTCACAATTTTTAGAGCCATATCAGTCGGCTCTAAACTTGAGCAGCATGTAGTAATATCCACTTGGAAAGTGATAAACAATACAGGTCCAGTAAAAATAGAAATCCAGTGCTTATCAACTAAACAGCTACTTTGATGCTGACAGATTTGACTAGTTTTTTTTAAAAAACACCTAATCTAGGCAAAAAATAATGGGGGTTTAGTTACACTATATGATCATACATTGCATAAGCCTGCCACAAACGTCAATGTACCCCATCTTTGGCAGGTCCTTCTCTCACTGCCAACTGTCTACTAAATGAGCTACTCACTTGGGGAAATCCTTCCATCTCAAGTTCTCTGCAGCACAAGGCTTAAATAGGGTCCTGAGATGAGACACCTGTGACAGGGGGCGGTGCAAAACCAAGGAGCTGGCTAGACTCCTAAATATATATGGGAAAACAGGTCCCCCAGAGATAAGATCGTATTCTTCTGGATAAAGTGCAGGAACCAGAGTATGGAGCATAAAATAACAGTTTATTATAATAAAAAGCAAGCACAACGCGTTTCAACAAATTCCTTTAGGTCTTCCTCAGGTGCAATATTTCATAGAATGCATAACAACAACATATATAACAAGTATATTAATTGCAGATAAAAACGCATGTTAACAATTTCCCAAACCGTAATTACAACTGGTAGTTTCAATAAAACTATTGATATCTACCTGTTTAAAAAAGGTTTGTTTTTATTTTGTTATTAAATATAGAGATGTTAAGATCCAAGAAGTCTATACTATTGGGACTTACATTTTTAGTCAGTTTTAGCCCCCAATTATTACAATTCAAATAATTAAAAAACAAATTAAAATCCTCCTCTTTACCCTTCCAGACCATAAAAATATAATTGAAATTTCTTTTTTTATGTATACCAAGGGCATGAATATGGGGCAAACTTGGTCTTATACAAATGGTTCAATTGATGATATTTTTATGGTCTGGAAGGGTAAAGAGGTGGATTTTAATTTGTTTTTTAATTATTTGAATTGTAATACCGGTAATTGGGGGATAAAACTGACTAAAAATGTAAGTCCCAATAGTATAGACTTATTTGATCTTATATCTCTATTGTTAATAACAAAATAAAAACATGAACCTTTTTTAAACAGGAAGATATCAGTAGTTTTATTGAAACTACCAGTTGTCATTACGAACCATGGCTACGGAACATTCCAAAAGGTCAATTCTTACGTCTTAAGCGAAATTGTTCCGAGCAAGTAGATTTTAATGATCAATCAGCTTTTAAAAAAAAAAAAAAATTACGAAAAGGGTACTCAGAAGAGTCGCTTTCTAAAAGTATAAAAGATGTTAATGAGTTAAATAGATCTTAATTGTTAAAATATAAAGATAAGATTTCACTTATTCTGTTACTAATAAAAAATTATTTTTCTTCTTTTATATCTTGTGAATC
Source organism: Pelobates fuscus (assembly GCF_036172605.1). Classification (NCBI taxonomy): domain Eukaryota; kingdom Metazoa; phylum Chordata; class Amphibia; order Anura; family Pelobatidae; genus Pelobates; species Pelobates fuscus. Next base: position 103,430,776 of record NC_086324.1, on the reverse strand, counting down.
TAAAAATGTGATTTACCTCTTAAAATGTAAATGCGGACTACAATATGTAGGAAAAACGTCTAGAAACCTAAAAACCCGCGTTAATGAACATATTGGAACTATAAAAAAAAAGGGGTTTTGGGGGCGTGGCCTGACAGCTCAACAGAACGGTCGCATGAGCTGTTAGCTCCGTGAGACATCAACCCTGCACAGCGATTTAAACAGCAGTGAGCTCCCCAGACTCCCGCAAAAAAGTACAGCACTACCTGTGAGTAACATGGCATCCAAGTCTGCCAAGAAAATAAGACACAAACAGCCGGCATTGCAAGTTTTGGCGTTGACACCGCCACGCGCACAGGCCCAAGATGGCGCCGGCGCGCCAAACTCACCTTCCGCGTATTCGGACCACAGTGACCTTACCTCGGTATCGGAGCCAGCGGCGACACCCGCAACCAATATATCCATCCACAAGATGCTCAAGGCCCTGCAAACATCTCTCCAGGCCGATATGACAAAGATGTCACGAGACATAAAAATGGAGATTCAGGCGCTTGGTGATAGAACGGCGCACCTTGAAGACAAGACGGAGGAACTCATCTCCGCCCATAATACTCTGGCGGATGCCTATGCAGAGCTGGGGGCCAAATTAGATCGCCTCACCGACAAAGTTGCGGACCATGAGGATAGGGACAGGCGGAGCAACATCCGCCTCCGCGGCATCCCTGAAGAGGTCCTCCCTCAAGACTTGCCAGCCTACGCTGTCCGCCTATTCCAGGCCTTAGTCCCTGATCTGACGCTCCAGGACTGCCTCCTCGACCGCATACATTGCCTACCGAAGCCGAAATCCCTCCCGGCTTCGGTCCCTCGAGACACCATTGCGAAATTCCATTATTACACCAGCAAGGACAAAGTGATGCGAGCCGCGAGAAGCACAAAGTCTCCGCCAGAAGGATTCACAGGCGTACTCCTTTTCACAGATTTGTCCGCCGCAACTTTGCTGAAGCGAAGGGAGTTGGCCTGCATCACCAAATCCCTGAGAGACGCCGATGTCCTATACAGATGGGGGTTCCCGGCCCGCCTGACTATCCGCCGTAATGGAGCTGACTGTCATATCACCTCTGTCGAGGAAGGCATGAAGCTCTTGCAAGAATGGAACATTGCCCTATCGCAAACGCCTGGACAGGCTGCCCAAGCGAAACCGCAGAGATCACGGTCCCCGAGGAAGGTCTCCACAGATTGGAACATGGTGTCGGCAGATAAGTGAACTGAACGGTTCCCCTTTTTTCTACCATAATTGGGCGCACTAGCCCGATATAAATGCCCTCTGAGATCATGGTCCATATGCTCCCCTCATGCCCTCTGATCTCATGTCTGACTGTGGGCTAATTTTTTCTCATCACACAAATGCTTTTGTTTTTTGTTGTGTTTTGTTTTCTTTTCATGATTACTTTTGGGAAGATATTTGATGCTTAGCCTTGCTGCCGTGCCGGGGCCCCTGTCTTGGGCCCAGCCATGGCGGTGACGCACTGTGTATAATGGGGTTACATTTCTGTGTAATCCCCAGGACTCTCTAACGCAAACTCCCTGGAGTATCTATGTATGTCCCACGCTCTTTTCCTCTTACTGAAAATGTATTAATCAGTGTTTTTGGGTAAATGCCGGAGACTGGGCCTTGCTGCCGTGCCGGGGCCCTTGGCCTGGGCCCGGCCGCGGCAGCGATGCACCGGGTGAGGCGGGATCGGAATTTTGGGCAGCCTCTAGGGCTCCCTAACGTATACTGTCTGTTATATTTGTATGTGTCTCGCGCTCTTTTCCTCTCATCAGCGCCTCACTTCTCGGTGTTTCTGAGGGGGTGGGGCTGGGCCTTGCCGCCATGCCGGGGCCCTTGGGTTGGGCCCGGCCATGGCGGCGATGCACCAAGTATGAGGGGACTGAATTGTAGTGCGATATATGGGACTCCGTAACATATGTTGCCTGATATATCTGATTATGCTTCATGCTTTGCCCATATGCTCTTGAAAACACGTGTCCTCCACCACTGACGCGCCTGGAGTGGTTGCTGTATTGCAACTGCCTTGCATACTCCATACCGGGGAGGCTTGGGCCATGTCACTTGGGCCATGTCACTTTCCTTCCCGCACTACCCATGGGATCACCTTGCCCCGCAAAATCAAAAAACAAAAAAAAAAAAGGGAAGGAGAAGGAAAAAAAGGGCAACAAAAAAAATAAAATAAAAATGAAAAAAAATACAATAAAATGGAAAGAGGGAAAAACAAACAAACAAAGAAAAAAAAAAAAAAAGATAAAGCGATTGTCTCACACTGCCTAGCACACCAGGGTTGTAGGATCTGTCACCTCCCGCTGCCCCACTAGGCTCACCAGAGCCTTTTCACTACCGCCTATGCCCCAGAGCACCTCAACCGGCGGTTTTCTGTATATAGTTTTTTATATTAATATGTTTCAATACCTGTTATATTTCTGTTACCCCTTCCCTACTCCCTTTCCCACAAACCATTATCACACGCTGCTGGAAATGCTTTGCTAACAAGTAATACACTGACAATGACTGCCTCTATAATTGTGAGCAGTATGTATCTATACCACGAATGCAAACGTACACTGCTAGTACAGGTCACATATGCCCAGCTTGTCTGCCGGAGGATGTTGCGGCCCCCATACGGCCCACCCTCATCGCATCATGCAGGGACACACCGACATACCGAACCACGCTCTATTTTAGGGACACTAGTTGTCCCCCGCTGTCGATTCTATCCCCATCAGTCACTGACACAGCAACCATTCCTCCATCTCAATGACACTTAATGTCCTATCCCTGAACACGAAAGGCCTAAATTCACCTCATAAGCGGAGACTAGCACTGGAAGAAGCAAAAAAACACAAAGCTCAAGTCGCCTTCTTCCAAGAGACCCATTTTAAGTGGGGTGCACGTCCCAAATTCTGCTCTATAGCATACCCCCACGATTTCCATTCATGTTACAAAATGAAAAAACAAGGGGTATCGATTCTGATTGGGAAATGGGTAGCCTTCTCGCTACTTAAGAAAACAGGTGACAAACACGGTAGATATTTATTACTCCAATGCTATATAAACAATGAACCTTACACGCTCATCAACATTTATGGCCCACACACTAACCAAGTGGAATTTGCGGACAAAGTCTTCGCCCTAGCGAGTGCACATAGATTTGGAACTACGGTAATCGGAGGAGATACCAATTTTCTCCTGGACTGTTCTCTAGATTCCACATCCACCGACGGATTAACCAAGGCATCCGCGCGTAGATCACACAAAACCTCATCACTGCTGTGCGAACAAATTCTCCAACACAATTTCCTAGATCCTTGGAGGGTCCTCCACCCGTTGGAGAGAGATTACACCTTCCATTCCCTAGCACATAATACATATACTAGAATTGACAGGTTCTTAATCCCAACTACGCTCATGCAAGCAGTCCAAAAGACGACAATAGGTCTTGTAACCTGGTCAGACCATGCCCCAATCACCCTAACCTTATCAGAAAGATGTGCCACTGCGGGCAAGGGAACATGGAGGCTGAATGACTCCCTGCTCCGTGACCCTAAAATTGTAGACCAAATCAAGGCGGATTTTATTGATTACTTTGAAACGAACCTGACCCCCGACGTAGACCTGACCACTGTCTGGCTCGCGCACAAAGCGGTAATAAGAGGCCTTCTGATAAGAGCAGGGAGCTACGCTAAAAAGCAGAGACTTAAAGATTATTCCACTTTAATCGCCAAGATCACTGACCTTACACACAAAAATAAAACAAGTCCCACGCACACACTGCGTCATGAACTCTCTATACTGCACACAGAACTCAGAAACATAGAACTGGCCAAAACCACCCACATACTTCAGGCTACAAACATAATTTTTTCTAGCAAGGGAATAGAGCCGGAGCACTGTTAGCAGCACGACTTAGAGCTCGAACAGCCCATTCCAGGATAGCATACATTACCACAGCGACAAAACAAAAACTCACCAACCCTCAAAACATCGTAGATGCATTTGCAGCCTACTACGGCGAGCTCTAGAACCTTAAAGACGACCCCAAGATAGAACCGCCCGCCACACAAGACATTCTTGACTTCTTAGCACAAACTGCTTTACCCAAACTCTCCCCAGACAACATAGCCTCTCTCACCACCCCATTTACTGCCCAAGAAATAGACGCAACAATTAAGAAGCTTCCCAAACACAAAGCACCTGGCCCAGATGGATACACCAACCTTTACTACCAAACCTTTGCGTCTGTCCTATCACCACACCTATCCACACTACTCAACCACTGTTACTCGCAGGGATCTTTACCCTCCGAAATGCTAAAGGCCCACATCTCCACTCTCCCAAAACCAGGTAAGCCTCAAACACAATGCCAAAATTTTAGACCCATATCCTTATTAAATGTAGACGTCAAACTCTACGCTAAACTCATAGCCAACCGTCTATCCTCCATTCTCCCTACGTTAATACATAATGACCAGTCCGGCTTTGTCAAAACAAGACAGGGCTCGGACAATACCAGGAAGATCCTGAACATCTTATCTCACTCACACACCAAGAACGGACAAGGCCTTCTCTTAGCACTGGATGCGGAGAAGGCCTTCGACAGGCTCAATTGGAACTATATGCAACATGTCTTACGAGCGTTTGGTTTCACTACGCCCATAATCCGAGGTATCATGGCACTCTACAATGCCCCGACAGCTCAAGTTTCCAATGCAGGTTTCCTCTCCACCCCATTCAAAATAACAAATGGAACTCGCCAGGGATGTCCCTTATCCCCGCTACTATTTGTCCTGTCATTAGAGCCATATCATTAGACGTCAACCTACAATTAAGGGCATAATGGTAGGTAAGTCTGAATATAAAT